>NW_027182251.1:0-142801 GCF_029961685.1 Aristolochia californica
TTTCATATTTATTTTTATATTTCTTCTTTCTTTATATATTAATATTTAAATTTCTATATTTCATCCTTCTTTTAGTATTTCCTTTTACTTTCATTATTTCATCTATTTTTCTATATTTCGTTTTACTTTCTATATTTCATCTTTCTTTATGCATTTCAATTTTCTTTCTATATTTCATTTTACTTTCTATATTTCATCTTTCTTTATTTATTTCATGTTACTTTCTATATATAATTTTTCTTACTATATTTCATTTTACTGTCTGTATTTCATCTTTCTTTCTATATTTTATTTTACTTTCTATATTTCATCTTTATTTCTGTATGTCATTTTACTTTCTCTATTTTATCTTTCTTTCTATATTTCATTTTATTTTCTATATTTCATATTTCTTTTTATATTTAATTTTACTTTCTACAAATCATCTTACTTTCTATATTTCATTTTACTTTCTATATTTTATCTTTCTTTCTATATTTCATTTAACTTTCTATATATCATTTTTCTTTCAATATTTTGTTTTACTTTCTATATTTCATCTTTCTATCTATATTTCATTTTACTTTCTATATTTCGTCTTTTGTTTTTGTTTTTCATTTATTTTCTATATTTTATTTTTCACTCTATATTTCTTCTTTCTTTCTATATTTCATTTTACTTTCTATATATCATCTTTCTGTCTATAATTCATCTTTCTTCCTGTATTTCGTTTTATCTTTTATATTTCATCTTTCTTTCTATATTTTTTTTTACTTTTAATATTTTATCTTTCATTCTATATTTCATTTTTCTTTCTATATTTCATCTTACTTTCTATATTTCATCTTTCTTTCTATATTTCATGTAACTTTCTATATTTCATCTTTCTTCCTATATTTCATTTCTTTTTTTATATTTCGTCTTTCATTTTACTTTCTATATTTCAACCTTTTTTCTATATTTTATTTTACTTTCTATATATCATCTTCTGTCTATAATTCATCTTTCTTCCTGTATTTCATTTTATCTTTTATATTCATCTTTCTTCTATATTTTATTTTACTTTAATATTTATCTTTCATTCTATATTTCATTTTCTTTCTATATTTCATTTACTTTTTTCTTTTTTTTTTTTATTTTACTTTCTATATTTCATCTTTCTTTCTATATTTCATCTTTCTTCCTATATTTCATTTCTTTTTTTATATTTCATCTTTCATTTTACTTTCTATATTTCAACCTTTTTTCTATATTTCATATTTATTTTTATATTTCTTCTTTCTTTATATATTAAATTTTAAATTTCTATATTTCATCCTTCTTTTAGTATTTCATTTTACTTTCATTATTTCATCTATATTTCTATATTTCATTTTACTTTCTATATTTCATCTTTCTTACTTTATTTCATTTTACTTTGTATATATTTCATCTTTCTTTATGTATTTCATCTTTCTCTCTATATTTCATTTTACTTTCTATATTTCATCTTTCTTTCTATATTTTATTTTACGTCTATATTTCATCTTTATTTCTGTATTTCATTTTACTTTCTATTTTTCATCTTTCTTTCTATATTTTATCTTATTTTCTATATTTCATATTTATTTCTATATTTAATCTTATTTTCTCTATTTCATTTTACTTTCTATATTTCATCTTTTTTTCTATATTTCATTTAACTTTCTATAACTTATTTTTCATTCTATATTTTATTTTACTTTCTATAATTCATCTTTTTTTTTTGTATTTCGTTTTAGTTTACATATTTTATCTTTCGTTCTATATTTCTTCTTTCTTTCTATATTTCATTTTACTTTCTATATTTCATATTTATTTCTATAATTCATCTTTCTTCCTATATTTCATTTTATCTTCTATATTTCATCTTTCTTTCTATATTTCATTTTACTTTCTATATTTTATCTTTCATTCTATATTTCATTTTTCTTTCTATATTTCATTTTACTTTCTATATTTCATCTTTCTTCCTATATTTCATTTCATTTTACTTTCTAAATTTCAACCTTTTTTCTATATTTCATAATTATTTTTATATTTCTTCTTTCTTTATAAATTAATATTTAAATTTCTATATTTCATCCTTCTGTTAGTATTTCATTTTACTTTCTATATTTTCTCTTTCTTACTATATTTCATTTTACTTTGTATATATTTCATCTTTCTTTATTTATTTCATGTTACTTTCTATATATAATTTTTCTTACTATATTTTATTTTACTGTCTATATTTCATATCTCTTTCTATATTTTATTTTACTTTTTATATTTCATCTTTATTTCTATATTTCATTTTACTTTCTATATTTCATCTTTCTTTCTATATTTTATTTTATTTTCTATATTTCATATTTCTTTCTATATTTAATTTTACTTTCTACAGATCATCTTACTTTCTATATTTCATTTTAATTTCTATATTTTATCTTTATTTCTATATTTCATTTAACTTTCTTTATTTCATCTTTCTATCTATATTTCATTTTACTTTCTATATTTCATCTTTTTTTTTGTGATTTATTTTACTTTCTATATTTTATCTTTCGTTCTATATTTCATTTTACTTTCTATATTTCATCTTTCTTTCTATAATTCATCTTTCTTCCTATATTTCATTTTATCTTTTATATTTCATCTTTCTTTCTATATTTCATTTTAATTTTTATATTTCATTTTACTTTCTATATATCATCATACATTCTATATTTCATGTTACTTTCTATATTTCATCTTTCTTTCTATATTTCATCTTTTTTTCTAAATTTCATGTTATTTTCTATATTTCATCTTTCTTTCTATATTTAATTTATTTTCTATATTTTATTTTACTTTCTATAGTTCAAATTTTTTCCAATATTTCATATTTATTTTTATTTTTCATTTTATTTAAATATAATTTTTTTTTATATATATTTCATTTTTTTTTCAGTATTTCATTTTACTTTCTATATTTCATCTTTCTTTCTATATTTCATTTTACTTTCTTTATTTCATCTTTTTTTCTATATTTCATTTTACTTTCTTTATTTCATCTTTCTTTCTATATTAATTTTACTTTCTAAATTTCATCTATCTTTCTATATTTCATTTTACTTTCTATATATCATCATCCATTCTATATTTCGTTTTACTTTCTATATTTTATCTTTCGTTCTATATTTCTTCTTTCTTTCTATATTTCATTTTACTTTCTATATTTCATCTTTCTTTCTATAATTCATCTTTCTTCCTATATTTCATTTTATCTTCTATATTTCATCTCTCTTTCTATATTTCGTTTTACTTTCTATATTTTATCTTTCATTCTATATTTCATTTTTCTTTCTATATTTCATTTTACTTTCTATATTTCATCTTTCTTTCTATATTTCATCTTTATTCCTATATTTCATTTTATTTTTTATATTTCGTCTTTCATTCTATATTTCATTTTACGTTCTGTATTTCATATTTATTTTTATATTTCTTCTTTCTTTATATATTAAATTTTAAATTTCTATTTTTTATCCTTCTTTTAGTATTTCATTTTACTTTTATTCATTAAATTTTACTTTCTATATTTTCTCTTTCTTACTATATTTCATCTTTCTTTCTATATTTCATTTTACTTTGTATATTTTATTTTACTTTCTATATTTCATCTTTCTTTATTAATTTTATGTTACTTTCTATATATAAGTTTTCTTACTATATTATATTTTACCATCAATATTTCATCTTTCTTTCATTATTTTATTTTACTTTCTATATTTCATCTTTCTTTCTATATTTAATTTTACTTTCTACATATCATCTTACTTTCTATATTTTATCTTACTTTCTATATTTTATCTTTCTTTCTATATTTCATTTAACTTTCTATACCTCATTTTTCTTTCTATATTTTATTTTACTTTCTATATTTCATCTTTCTATCTATATTTTATTGTACTTTTTATATTTCATCTTTCTTTCTATATTTCATTTTATTTTTGATATTTTATCTTTCGTTCTATATTTCATCTTTCTTTCTATATTTCATTTTACTTTCTATATTTCATCTTTCTTTCTATAATTCATCTTTCTTCCTATAGTTCATTTTTCTTTCTATATTTCATTTTACTTTCTATATTTCATCTTTCTTCCTATATTTCATTTAATTTTTTATATTTCGTCTTTCATTCTATATTTCAGTTTACTTTCAATATTTCATATTTATTTTTATATTTCTTCTTTCTTTATATATTAATATTTAAATTTCTATATTTCATCCTTCTTTTAGTATTTCCTTTTACTTTCATTATTTCATCTATTTTTCTATATTTCGTTTTACTTTCTATATTTCATCTTTCTTTATGCATTTCAATTTTCTTTCTATATTTCATTTTACTTTCTATATTTCATCTTTCTTTATTTATTTCATGTTACTTTCTATATATAATTTTTCTTACTATATTTCATTTTACTGTCTGTATTTCATCTTTCTTTCTATATTTTATTTTACTTTCTATATTTCATCTTTATTTCTGTATGTCATTTTACTTTCTCTATTTTATCTTTCTTTCTATATTTCATTTTATTTTCTATATTTCATATTTCTTTTTATATTTAATTTTACTTTCTACAAATCATCTTACTTTCTATATTTCATTTTACTTTCTATATTTTATCTTTCTTTCTATATTTCATTTAACTTTCTATATATCATTTTTCTTTCAATATTTTGTTTTACTTTCTATATTTCATCTTTCTATCTATATTTCATTTTACTTTCTATATTTCGTCTTTTGTTTTTGTTTTTCATTTATTTTCTATATTTTATTTTTCACTCTATATTTCTTCTTTCTTTCTATATTTCATTTTACTTTCTATATATCATCTTTCTGTCTATAATTCATCTTTCTTCCTGTATTTCGTTTTATCTTTTATATTTCATCTTTCTTTCTATATTTTTTTTTACTTTTAATATTTTATCTTTCATTCTATATTTCATTTTTCTTTCTATATTTCATCTTACTTTCTATATTTCATCTTTCTTTCTATATTTCATGTAACTTTCTATATTTCATCTTTCTTCCTATATTTCATTTCTTTTTTTATATTTCGTCTTTCATTTTACTTTCTATATTTCAACCTTTTTTCTATATTTTATTTTACTTTCTATATATCATCTTTCTGTCTATAATTCATCTTTCTTCCTGTATTTCATTTTATCTTTTATATTTCATCTTTCTTTCTATATTTTATTTTACTTTTAATATTTTATCTTTCATTCTATATTTCATTTTTCTTTCTATATTTCATCTTACTTTCTATATTTCATCTTTCTTTCTATATTTCATCTTTCTTCCTATATTTCATTTCTTTTTTTATATTTCATCTTTCATTTTACTTTCTATATTTCAACCTTTTTTCTATATTTCATATTTATTTTTATATTTCTTCTTTCTTTATATATTAAATTTTAAATTTCTATATTTCATCCTTCTTTTAGTATTTCATTTTACTTTCATTATTTCATCTATATTTCTATATTTCATTTTACTTTCTATATTTCATCTTTCTTACTTTATTTCATTTTACTTTGTATATATTTCATCTTTCTTTATGTATTTCATCTTTCTCTCTATATTTCATTTTACTTTCTATATTTCATCTTTCTTTCTATATTTTATTTTACGTCTATATTTCATCTTTATTTCTGTATTTCATTTTACTTTCTATTTTTCATCTTTCTTTCTATATTTTATCTTATTTTCTATATTTCATATTTATTTCTATATTTAATCTTATTTTCTCTATTTCATTTTACTTTCTATATTTCATCTTTTTTTCTATATTTCATTTAACTTTCTATAACTTATTTTTCATTCTATATTTTATTTTACTTTCTATAATTCATCTTTTTTTTTTGTATTTCGTTTTAGTTTACATATTTTATCTTTCGTTCTATATTTCTTCTTTCTTTCTATATTTCATTTTACTTTCTATATTTCATATTTATTTCTATAATTCATCTTTCTTCCTATATTTCATTTTATCTTCTATATTTCATCTTTCTTTCTATATTTCATTTTACTTTCTATATTTTATCTTTCATTCTATATTTCATTTTTCTTTCTATATTTCATTTTACTTTCTATATTTCATCTTTCTTCCTATATTTCATTTCATTTTACTTTCTAAATTTTAACCTTTTTTCTATATTTCATAATTATTTTTATATTTCTTCTTTCTTTATAAATTAATATTTAAATTTCTATATTTCATCCTTCTGTTAGTATTTCATTTTACTTTCTATATTTTCTCTTTCTTACTATATTTCATTTTACTTTGTATATATTTCATCTTTCTTTATTTATTTCATGTTACTTTCTATATATAATTTTTCTTACTATATTTTATTTTACTGTCTATATTTCATATCTCTTTCTATATTTTATTTTACTTTTTATATTTCATCTTTATTTCTATATTTCATTTTACTTTCTATATTTCATCTTTCTTTCTATATTTTATTTTATTTTCTATATTTCATATTTCTTTCTATATTTAATTTTACTTTCTACAGATCATCTTACTTTCTATATTTCATTTTAATTTCTATATTTTATCTTTATTTCTATATTTCATTTAACTTTCTTTATTTCATCTTTCTATCTATATTTCATTTTACTTTCTATATTTCATCTTTTTTTTTGTGATTTATTTTACTTTCTATATTTTATCTTTCGTTCTATATTTCATTTTACTTTCTATATTTCATCTTTCTTTCTATAATTCATCTTTCTTCCTATATTTCATTTTATCTTTTATATTTCATCTTTCTTTCTATATTTCATTTTAATTTTTATATTTCATTTTACTTTCTATATATCATCATACATTCTATATTTCATGTTACTTTCTATATTTCATCTTTCTTTCTATATTTCATCTTTTTTTCTAAATTTCATGTTATTTTCTATATTTCATCTTTCTTTCTATATTTAATTTATTTTCTATATTTTATTTTACTTTCTATAGTTCAAATTTTTTCCAATATTTCATATTTATTTTTATTTTTCATTTTATTTAAATATAATTTTTTTTTATATATATTTCATTTTTTTTTCAGTATTTCATTTTACTTTCTATATTTCATCTTTCTTTCTATATTTCATTTTACTTTCTTTATTTCATCTTTTTTTCTATATTTCATTTTACTTTCTTTATTTCATCTTTCTTTCTATATTAATTTTACTTTCTAAATTTCATCTATCTTTCTATATTTCATTTTACTTTCTATATATCATCATCCATTCTATATTTCGTTTTACTTTCTATATTTTATCTTTCGTTCTATATTTCTTCTTTCTTTCTATATTTCATTTTACTTTCTATATTTCATCTTTCTTTCTATAATTCATCTTTCTTCCTATATTTCATTTTATCTTCTATATTTCATCTCTCTTTCTATATTTCGTTTTACTTTCTATATTTTATCTTTCATTCTATATTTCATTTTTCTTTCTATATTTCATTTTACTTTCTATATTTCATCTTTCTTTCTATATTTCATCTTTATTCCTATATTTCATTTTATTTTTTATATTTCGTCTTTCATTCTATATTTCATTTTACGTTCTGTATTTCATATTTATTTTTATATTTCTTCTTTCTTTATATATTAAATTTTAAATTTCTATTTTTTATCCTTCTTTTAGTATTTCATTTTACTTTTATTCATTAAATTTTACTTTCTATATTTTCTCTTTCTTACTATATTTCATCTTTCTTTCTATATTTCATTTTACTTTGTATATTTTATTTTACTTTCTATATTTCATCTTTGTTTATTAATTTTATGTTACTTTCTATATATAAGTTTTCTTACTATATTATATTTTACCATCAATATTTCATCTTTCTTTCATTATTTTATTTTACTTTCTATATTTCATCTTTCTTTCTATATTTAATTTTACTTTCTACATATCATCTTACTTTCTATATTTTATCTTACTTTCTATATTTTATCTTTCTTTCTATATTTCATTTAACTTTCTATACCTCATTTTTCTTTCTATATTTTATTTTACTTTCTATATTTCATCTTTCTATCTATATTTTATTGTACTTTTTATATTTCATCTTTCTTTCTATATTTCATTTTATTTTTGATATTTTATCTTTCGTTCTATATTTCATCTTTCTTTCTATATTTCATTTTACTTTCTATATTTCATCTTTCTTTCTATAATTCATCTTTCTTCCTATAGTTCATTTTTCTTTCTATATTTCATTTTACTTTCTATATTTCATCTTTCTTCCTATATTTCATTTAATTTTTTATATTTCGTCTTTCATTCTATATTTCAGTTTACTTTCAATATTTCATATTTATTTTTATATTTCTTCTTTCTTTATATATTAATATTTAAATTTCTATATTTCATCCTTCTTTTAGTATTTCCTTTTACTTTCATTATTTCATCTATTTTTCTATATTTCGTTTTACTTTCTATATTTCATCTTTCTTTATGCATTTCAATTTTCTTTCTATATTTCATTTTACTTTCTATATTTCATCTTTCTTTATTTATTTCATGTTACTTTCTATATATAATTTTTCTTACTATATTTCATTTTACTGTCTGTATTTCATCTTTCTTTCTATATTTTATTTTACTTTCTATATTTCATCTTTATTTCTGTATGTCATTTTACTTTCTCTATTTTATCTTTCTTTCTATATTTCATTTTATTTTCTATATTTCATATTTCTTTTTATATTTAATTTTACTTTCTACAAATCATCTTACTTTCTATATTTCATTTTACTTTCTATATTTTATCTTTCTTTCTATATTTCATTTAACTTTCTATATATCATTTTTCTTTCAATATTTTGTTTTACTTTCTATATTTCATCTTTCTATCTATATTTCATTTTACTTTCTATATTTCGTCTTTTGTTTTTGTTTTTCATTTATTTTCTATATTTTATTTTTCACTCTATATTTCTTCTTTCTTTCTATATTTCATTTTACTTTCTATATATCATCTTTCTGTCTATAATTCATCTTTCTTCCTGTATTTCGTTTTATCTTTTATATTTCATCTTTCTTTCTATATTTTTTTTTACTTTTAATATTTTATCTTTCATTCTATATTTCATTTTTCTTTCTATATTTCATCTTACTTTCTATATTTCATCTTTCTTTCTATATTTCATGTAACTTTCTATATTTCATCTTTCTTCCTATATTTCATTTCTTTTTTTATATTTCGTCTTTCATTTTACTTTCTATATTTCAACCTTTTTTCTATATTTTATTTTACTTTCTATATATCATCTTTCTGTCTATAATTCATCTTTCTTCCTGTATTTCATTTTATCTTTTATATTTCATCTTTCTTTCTATATTTTATTTTACTTTTAATATTTTATCTTTCATTCTATATTTCATTTTTCTTTCTATATTTCATCTTACTTTCTATATTTCATCTTTCTTTCTATATTTCATCTTTCTTCCTATATTTCATTTCTTTTTTTATATTTCATCTTTCATTTTACTTTCTATATTTCAACCTTTTTTCTATATTTCATATTTATTTTTATATTTCTTCTTTCTTTATATATTAAATTTTAAATTTCTATATTTCATCCTTCTTTTAGTATTTCATTTTACTTTCATTATTTCATCTATATTTCTATATTTCATTTTACTTTCTATATTTCATCTTTCTTACTTTATTTCATTTTACTTTGTATATATTTCATCTTTCTTTATGTATTTCATCTTTCTCTCTATATTTCATTTTACTTTCTATATTTCATCTTTCTTTCTATATTTTATTTTACGTCTATATTTCATCTTTATTTCTGTATTTCATTTTACTTTCTATTTTTCATCTTTCTTTCTATATTTTATCTTATTTTCTATATTTCATATTTATTTCTATATTTAATCTTATTTTCTCTATTTCATTTTACTTTCTATATTTCATCTTTTTTTCTATATTTCATTTAACTTTCTATAACTTATTTTTCATTCTATATTTTATTTTACTTTCTATAATTCATCTTTTTTTTTTGTATTTCGTTTTAGTTTACATATTTTATCTTTCGTTCTATATTTCTTCTTTCTTTCTATATTTCATTTTACTTTCTATATTTCATATTTATTTCTATAATTCATCTTTCTTCCTATATTTCATTTTATCTTCTATATTTCATCTTTCTTTCTATATTTCATTTTACTTTCTATATTTTATCTTTCATTCTATATTTCATTTTTCTTTCTATATTTCATTTTACTTTCTATATTTCATCTTTCTTCCTATATTTCATTTCATTTTACTTTCTAAATTTCAACCTTTTTTCTATATTTCATAATTATTTTTATATTTCTTCTTTCTTTATAAATTAATATTTAAATTTCTATATTTCATCCTTCTGTTAGTATTTCATTTTACTTTCTATATTTTCTCTTTCTTACTATATTTCATTTTACTTTGTATATATTTCATCTTTCTTTATTTATTTCATGTTACTTTCTATATATAATTTTTCTTACTATATTTTATTTTACTGTCTATATTTCATATCTCTTTCTATATTTTATTTTACTTTTTATATTTCATCTTTATTTCTATATTTCATTTTACTTTCTATATTTCATCTTTCTTTCTATATTTTATTTTATTTTCTATATTTCATATTTCTTTCTATATTTAATTTTACTTTCTACAGATCATCTTACTTTCTATATTTCATTTTAATTTCTATATTTTATCTTTATTTCTATATTTCATTTAACTTTCTTTATTTCATCTTTCTATCTATATTTCATTTTACTTTCTATATTTCATCTTTTTTTTTGTGATTTATTTTACTTTCTATATTTTATCTTTCGTTCTATATTTCATTTTACTTTCTATATTTCATCTTTCTTTCTATAATTCATCTTTCTTCCTATATTTCATTTTATCTTTTATATTTCATCTTTCTTTCTATATTTCATTTTAATTTTTATATTTCATTTTACTTTCTATATATCATCATACATTCTATATTTCATGTTACTTTCTATATTTCATCTTTCTTTCTATATTTCATCTTTTTTTCTAAATTTCATGTTATTTTCTATATTTCATCTTTCTTTCTATATTTAATTTATTTTCTATATTTTATTTTACTTTCTATAGTTCAAATTTTTTCCAATATTTCATATTTATTTTTATTTTTCATTTTATTTAAATATAATTTTTTTTTATATATATTTCATTTTTTTTTCAGTATTTCATTTTACTTTCTATATTTCATCTTTCTTTCTATATTTCATTTTACTTTCTTTATTTCATCTTTTTTTCTATATTTCATTTTACTTTCTTTATTTCATCTTTCTTTCTATATTAATTTTACTTTCTAAATTTCATCTATCTTTCTATATTTCATTTTACTTTCTATATATCATCATCCATTCTATATTTCGTTTTACTTTCTATATTTTATCTTTCGTTCTATATTTCTTCTTTCTTTCTATATTTCATTTTACTTTCTATATTTCATCTTTCTTTCTATAATTCATCTTTCTTCCTATATTTCATTTTATCTTCTATATTTCATCTCTCTTTCTATATTTCGTTTTACTTTCTATATTTTATCTTTCATTCTATATTTCATTTTTCTTTCTATATTTCATTTTACTTTCTATATTTCATCTTTCTTTCTATATTTCATCTTTATTCCTATATTTCATTTTATTTTTTATATTTCGTCTTTCATTCTATATTTCATTTTACGTTCTGTATTTCATATTTATTTTTATATTTCTTCTTTCTTTATATATTAAATTTTAAATTTCTATTTTTTATCCTTCTTTTAGTATTTCATTTTACTTTTATTCATTAAATTTTACTTTCTATATTTTCTCTTTCTTACTATATTTCATCTTTCTTTCTATATTTCATTTTACTTTGTATATTTTATTTTACTTTCTATATTTCATCTTTCTTTATTAATTTTATGTTACTTTCTATATATAAGTTTTCTTACTATATTATATTTTACCATCAATATTTCATCTTTCTTTCATTATTTTATTTTACTTTCTATATTTCATCTTTCTTTCTATATTTAATTTTACTTTCTACATATCATCTTACTTTCTATATTTTATCTTACTTTCTATATTTTATCTTTCTTTCTATATTTCATTTAACTTTCTATACCTCATTTTTCTTTCTATATTTTATTTTACTTTCTATATTTCATCTTTCTATCTATATTTTATTGTACTTTTTATATTTCATCTTTCTTTCTATATTTCATTTTATTTTTGATATTTTATCTTTCGTTCTATATTTCATCTTTCTTTCTATATTTCATTTTACTTTCTATATTTCATCTTTCTTTCTATAATTCATCTTTCTTCCTATAGTTCATTTTTCTTTCTATATTTCATTTTACTTTCTATATTTCATCTTTCTTCCTATATTTCATTTAATTTTTTATATTTCGTCTTTCATTCTATATTTCAGTTTACTTTCAATATTTCATATTTATTTTTATATTTCTTCTTTCTTTATATATTAATATTTAAATTTCTATATTTCATCCTTCTTTTAGTATTTCCTTTTACTTTCATTATTTCATCTATTTTTCTATATTTCGTTTTACTTTCTATATTTCATCTTTCTTTATGCATTTCAATTTTCTTTCTATATTTCATTTTACTTTCTATATTTCATCTTTCTTTATTTATTTCATGTTACTTTCTATATATAATTTTTCTTACTATATTTCATTTTACTGTCTGTATTTCATCTTTCTTTCTATATTTTATTTTACTTTCTATATTTCATCTTTATTTCTGTATGTCATTTTACTTTCTCTATTTTATCTTTCTTTCTATATTTCATTTTATTTTCTATATTTCATATTTCTTTTTATATTTAATTTTACTTTCTACAAATCATCTTACTTTCTATATTTCATTTTACTTTCTATATTTTATCTTTCTTTCTATATTTCATTTAACTTTCTATATATCATTTTTCTTTCAATATTTTGTTTTACTTTCTATATTTCATCTTTCTATCTATATTTCATTTTACTTTCTATATTTCGTCTTTTGTTTTTGTTTTTCATTTATTTTCTATATTTTATTTTTCACTCTATATTTCTTCTTTCTTTCTATATTTCATTTTACTTTCTATATATCATCTTTCTGTCTATAATTCATCTTTCTTCCTGTATTTCGTTTTATCTTTTATATTTCATCTTTCTTTCTATATTTTTTTTTACTTTTAATATTTTATCTTTCATTCTATATTTCATTTTTCTTTCTATATTTCATCTTACTTTCTATATTTCATCTTTCTTTCTATATTTCATGTAACTTTCTATATTTCATCTTTCTTCCTATATTTCATTTCTTTTTTTATATTTCGTCTTTCATTTTACTTTCTATATTTCAACCTTTTTTCTATATTTTATTTTACTTTCTATATATCATCTTTCTGTCTATAATTCATCTTTCTTCCTGTATTTCATTTTATCTTTTATATTTCATCTTTCTTTCTATATTTTATTTTACTTTTAATATTTTATCTTTCATTCTATATTTCATTTTTCTTTCTATATTTCATCTTACTTTCTATATTTCATCTTTCTTTCTATATTTCATCTTTCTTCCTATATTTCATTTCTTTTTTTATATTTCATCTTTCATTTTACTTTCTATATTTCAACCTTTTTTCTATATTTCATATTTATTTTTATATTTCTTCTTTCTTTATATATTAAATTTTAAATTTCTATATTTCATCCTTCTTTTAGTATTTCATTTTACTTTCATTATTTCATCTATATTTCTATATTTCATTTTACTTTCTATATTTCATCTTTCTTACTTTATTTCATTTTACTTTGTATATATTTCATCTTTCTTTATGTATTTCATCTTTCTTTCTATATTTCATTTTACTTTCTATATTTCATCTTTCTTTCTATATTTTATTTTACGTCTATATTTCATCTTTATTTCTGTATTTCATTTTACTTTCTATTTTTCATCTTTCTTTCTATATTTTATCTTATTTTCTATATTTCATATTTATTTCTATATTTAATCTTATTTTCTCTATTTCATTTTACTTTCTATATTTCATCTTTTTTTCTATATTTCATTTAACTTTCTATAACTTATTTTTCATTCTATATTTTATTTTACTTTCTATAATTCATCTTTTTTTTTTGTATTTCGTTTTAGTTTACATATTTTATCTTTCGTTCTATATTTCTTCTTTCTTTCTATATTTCATTTTACTTTCTATATTTCATATTTATTTCTATAATTCATCTTTCTTCCTATATTTCATTTTATCTTCTATATTTCATCTTTCTTTCTATATTTCATTTTACTTTCTACATTTTATCTTTCATTCTATATTTCATTTTTCTTTCTATATTTCATTTTACTTTCTATATTTCATCTTTCTTCCTATATTTCATTTCATTTTTTATATTTCGTCTTTCATTCTATATTTCATTTTACTTTCTAAATTTCAACCTTTTTTCTATATTTCATAATTATTTTTATATTTCTTCTTTCTTTATAAATTAATATTTAAATTTCTATATTTCATCCTTCTGTTAGTATTTCATTTTACTTTCTATATTTTCTCTTTCTTACTATATTTCATTTTACTTTGTATATATTTCATCTTTCTTTATTTATTTCATGTTACTTTCTATATATAATTTTTCTTACTATATTTTATTTTACTGTCTATATTTCATATCTCTTTCTATATTTTATTTTACTTTTTATATTTCATCTTTATTTCTATATTTCATTTTACTTTCTATATTTCATCTTTCTTTCTATATTTTATTTTATTTTCTATATTTCATATTTCTTTCTATATTTAATTTTACTTTCTACAGATCATCTTACTTTCTATATTTCATTTTAATTTCTATATTTTATCTTTATTTCTATATTTCATTTAACTTTCTTTATTTCATCTTTCTATCTATATTTCATTTTACTTTCTATATTTCATCTTTTTTTTTGTGATTTATTTTACTTTCTATATTTTATCTTTCGTTCTATATTTCATTTTACTTTCTATATTTCATCTTTCTTTCTATAATTCATCTTTCTTCCTATATTTCATTTTATCTTTTATATTTCATCTTTCTTTCTTTATTTCATTTTAATTTTTATATTTCATTTTACTTTCTATATATCATCATACATTCTATATTTCATGTTACTTTCTATATTTCATCTTTCTTTCTATATTTCATCTTTTTTTCTAAATTTCATGTTATTTTCTATATTTCATCTTTCTTTCTATATTTCATTTTATTTTCTATATTTTATTTTACTTTCTATAGTTCAAATTTTTTCCAATATTTCATATTTATTTTTATTTTTCATTTTATTTAAATATAATTTTTTTTTATATATATTTCATTTTTTTTTCAGTATTTCATTTTACTTTCTATATTTCATCTTTCTTTCTATATTTCATTTTATTTTCTTTATTTCATCTTTTTTTCTATATTTCATTTTACTTTCTTTATTTCATCTTTCTTTCTATATTAATTTTACTTTCTAAATTTCATCTATCTTTCTATATTTCATTTTACTTTCTATATATCATCATCCATTCTATATTTCGTTTTACTTTCTATATTTCATCTTTCTTTCATTATTTCATATTTATTTTTATATTTTATTTTATTTATATAGTAAATTTTACTTTCTATATTTTATCTTTCTTTCAGTATTTCATTTTACTTTCCATATTTCATCATTCTTTCTATATTTCATTTGACTTTCTATATTTCATTTTACTTTCTTTATTTCATCATTCTTTCTGTATTTAATTTAACTTTCTAAATTTTATCTTTCTTTCTAAATGTCAATTTACTTTCTATATTTCATCTTTATTTCTGTATTTTATTTTAAATTCTATATTTCATCTCTCTTTATGTACATCATTTTACTTTCTATATTTCGTCTTTCTATCTATTTTTCATTGTACATTCTATATTTCATCTTTCTTTCTATATTTCATTTTACTTGCTATATTTAATCTTCCTTTCTATTTTTCATGTTACTTTCTATATTTCATGTTACTTTCTATATTTCATCTTTCTTTCAATATTTTATTTTATTTTCTATATTTCTTTTTACTTTCTATATTTCAACTATTTTTGAATATTTCATATTTATTTTTATATTTTATTTTATTTATATAGTAAATTTTACTTTCTATATTTCATCTTTCTTTCAGTATTTCATTTTACTTTCCATGTTTCATCATTCTTTCTATATTTCATTTGACTTTCTATATTTCATCTTTCTTTCTATATTTCATTTTACTATCTCTATTTCATCATTCTTTCTGTATTTGATTTTACTTTCTATATTTCATCTTCCTTTCTATATTTCATTTTACTTTCAATATTTCATCTTTCTATCTATAGTTCATTTTAATTTCTATATTACATCTTTCTTTCCATATTTCATTTTTTTCTATATTTCATCTTTCTTTCATTATTTCATGTAACTTTTTATATTTCAACTGCCTTTCTATATGTCATTTTACTTTCTATATTTCATCTTACTTTCTATTTTTCCGTTTACTTTGTATATTTCATCTTCTTTCTATATTATTTTTTACCTTTTATATTTCATCTTTCTTTGTACATTTCATTTTACTTTCTAAATATCTTCACACTTTCTATATTTGATTTTACTTTCTAAATTTCATATTTCTTTCTTTATTTCATTTTTCATTCTTTATTTTAACCTTCTTTCTATATTTCATCTTTTTTCTTTATTTCATTACACTTTCTATATTTCATCTTTCTTTCGTTATTTCATGTTACTCTCTATATATCATTCTTCTTACTATATTTCATTTAACTTTCTATATTTCATCTTTCTTTCTATATTTAATTTTTCTTTTTGTATTTTATTTTACTTTTTATATTTTAACTTTCTTTCTATATTTCATTTTAGTTTCTATATGTCGTGTTTCTTTCTATATTTAATTTTACTCTCTACATTCATCTTTATTTCTATATTTCATTTTACTTTCTATATCATCGTACTTTCCATATTTCATTTTACTTTTAATATTTTATCTTTCATTTTTCTTTCTACATCTTTCTTCCTATATTTCAATTCATTTTTTAAATTTTGTCTTTCATTCTATATTTCAACCTTTTTTTCTATATTTCATATTTATTTTTATATTTCTTCTTTCTTTATATATTAATATTTAAATTTCTATATTTCATCCTTCTTTTAATATTTCATTTTACTTTCATTATTTCATCTATATTTCTATATTTCATTTTACTTTCTATATTTCATCATTCTTACTATATTTCATTATACTTTTAATATATTTCATCTTTCTTTATGTATTTCATCTTCCTTTCTATATTTCATTTTACTTTCTATATTTTATCTTTCTTTCTTTATTTTATGTTACTTTCTATAGATAATTTTTCTTACTATATTTTATTTTACTGTCTATATTTCATCTTTCTTTCTATATTTTATTTTACTTTCTATATTTCATCTTTTTTCTATATTTTATTTTACTTTCTATATTTCATCTTTCTTTTTATATTTCATTTTATTTTTATATTTCATCTTTCTTTTTATATTTCATCTTTCTTTTTATATTTCATCTTTCTTTTTATATTTCATCTTTCTTTCTATATTTCATCTTTCTTTTTATATTTCATCTTTCTTTTTATATTTCATCTTTCTTTCTATATTTCATCTTTCTTTTTATATTTCATCTTTCTTTCTATATTTTATCTTTCATTATATAGTTCATTTTTCTTTCTATATTTCATTTTACTTTCTATATTTCATCTTTCTTTCTATATTTCATCTTTCTTCCTATATTTCATTTCATTTTTTATATTTCGTCTTTCATTCTATATTTTATTTTATTTTCTATATTTCATATTTATTTTTATATTTCTTCTTTCTTTATATATTAAATTTTAAATTTCTATATCTCTATATTTCATTTTACTTTCTATATTTCATATTTCTTACTATATTTCATTTTACTTTGTATATATTTCATCTTTCTTTATGTATTTCATCTTTCTTTCTATATTTCATTTTACTTTCTACATTTCATCTTTCTTTCTTTCTTTATTTCAAGTTACTTTCTATATGTACTTTTTCTTACTATATTTCATTTTACTTTCTACATTTCATCTTTATTTATTTATTTCATGTTACTTTCTATATATAGTTTTTTTTTACTATATTTCAATTTACTGTCTATATTTCATCTTTCTTTCTATATTTTATTTTAATTTCTACATTTCATCTTTATTTCTATATTTTATTTTACTTTCTATTTTTCATCTTTCTTTCTATATTTTATTTTATTTTCTGTATTACATATTTCTTTCTATATCTAATTTTACTTTCTCGAGATCATCTTACTTTCTATATTTCATTTTACTTTCTATATTTTATCTTTCTTTCTATATTTCATTTAACTTTCTATATATCATTTTTCTTTCTAAATTTTGTTTTACATTCTATATTTCATCTTTCTATCTATATTTCATTTTACTTTCTATATTTTTTTTTTTTTATGTATTTCATTTTACTTTCTATATTTTATCTTACTTTCTACATTTCCTTTAACTTTCTAAATATCTTCACATTTTCTATATTTGATTTTACCTTCTTTCTATATTTCATTTTAGTTTCTATATTTCATCTTTCTTTCTTAATTTCATGTTACTTTCTATATTTCATCTTTCTTTATGTATTTCATTTTACTTTCTTTATTTTAACCTTCTTTCTATATTTTATTTTACTTTCTACATTTCATCTTTCTTTATAAATTTCATTTTTCTTTCTATATTTAATCTTTCTTTCTGTATTTCATTTTACTTTCTATATTTCATCTTTCTTTTTATATTTTATTTTACTTTCTATTTTTCATCTTACTTTCTATTTTTCATTTTACTTTCTATATTTCAACTTCTTTCTATATTTCATTTTTCTTTCTATAATTCATCTTTCTTTCTATAATTCATCTTTCTTTCCATATTTCATTTTTTTATTTCATCTTTCTATCTATATTAAATTTTATTTTCTATATTTCATCTTTCTTTATATATTTCTTTTTACTTTCTATATTTTATTTAACTTTCTATGTTTCATATTTCTTTATATATTTCATTTTAATTTCTTTATTTTAACCTTTTTTCTATATTTCATTTTACTTTCTATATTTCACCTTTTTTTCTTTAATTTCATGTTACTTTCTATATTTCATCTTTCTTTATGTATTTCATTTTACTTTCTATATTTCATATTTCATTCTATATTTTATTTTACTTTCTTTATTTTAACCTTCTTTCTATATTTTATTTTACTTTCTACATTTCATCTTTCTTTATAAATTTCATTTTACTTTCTATATTTAATCTTTCTTTCTGTATTTCATTTTACTTTCTATATTTCATCTTTCTTTCTATATTTTATTTTACTTTCTATTTTTCATCTTACTTTCTATTTTTCATTTAACTTTCTATATTTCAACTTCTTTCTTTATTTCATTTTTCTTTCTATAATTCATCTTTCTTTCCATATTTCCATTTTCTTTCAATATTTCATTTTTTATTTCATCTTTCTTTCTATATTAAATTTTACTTTCTATATTTCATCTTTCTTTATATATTTCTTTTTACTTTCTATATTTCATTTAACTTTCTATGTTTCAGATTTCTTTCTATATTTCATTTTACTTTATTTATTTTAACCTTTTTTTCTATATTTCATTTTACTTTCTATACTTTCTATACATCCTTTTTTTTACTATATTTTATTTTACTTTCTATATTTCATTTCACTTTCTATATTTCATCTTTCTTTCTATATTGCATCTTTATTTCTTTATTTCATGTTACTGTCTATATATCGTTTTTCTTTCTATATTTCATTTTACATTCTATATTTTATTTTACTTTTTATACTTCATCATTCTTTCTGTATTTCATTTTACTTTCTATATTTCATATTTCTTTCTTTATTTTATTTTACTTTCTATATTTCATCTCACTTTCTATATTTCATATTTCTTTCTATTTTTCTTCTTACCTTCTATTTTTCATTTTCTTTTCTATATTTCATCTTCTTTCTACAATTTATTTTACTTTCTATAATTCAACTTTCTTTCTATATTTCATCTTTCTTTCTTCATTTCATGTTACTTTCTATATTTCATCTTTCTTTATGTATTTCATTTTACTTTCTATATTTCATATTTCATTCTATATTTCATTTTACTTTCTTTATTTTAACCTTCTTTCTATATTTTATTTTACTTTCTAAATTTCATCTTTCTATATAAATTTTATTTTACTTTCTATATTTAATCTTTCTTTCTGTATTTCATTTTACTTTCTATTTTTCATCTTACTTTCTATTTTTCATTTTACTTTCTATATTTCAACTTCTTTCTATATTTCATTTTTCTTTCTATAATTCATCTTTCTTTCCATATTTCCATTTTCTTTCAATATTTCATTTTTTTATTTCATCTTTCTTTCTATATTAAATTTTACTTTCTATATTCCATCTTTCTTTATATATTTCTTTTTACTTTCTATATTTCATTTCACTTTCTATGTTTCAGATTTCTTTCTATATTTCATTTTACTTTCTTTATTTTAACCTTTTTTTCTATATTTCATTTTACTTTCTATACTTTCTATACATCCTTTTTTTTACTATATTTTATTTTACTTTCTATATTTCATCATTCTTTATAAATTTTATTTTACTTTTTATATTTCATCTTTCTTTTATATTTCATTTTACTTTCTATATTTCATCTTTCTTTCTATATTTCATCTTTCTTTCTTTATTTCATGTTACTTTCTATATATCGTTTTTCTTTCTATATTTCATTTTACATTCTATATTTTATTTTACTTTTTATACTTCATCATTCTTTCTGTATTTCATTTTACATTCTATATTTCATATTTCTTTCTTTATTTTATTTTACTTTCTATATTTCATCTCACTTTCTATATTTCTTATTACTTTCTATTTTTCATCTTACCTTCTATTTTTCATTTTCTTTTCTATATTTCATCTTCTTTCTACAATTTATTTTACTTTCTATAATTCAACCGTGGGTGAGTAGAGGGTCTGGACGGGGACAATACTAGAATTCTTATGAAAATGAAGATAATCATGGGAGATAGTAAGAGAGCCATTATTGTGGAGGATAAAATTGAAACCAAGGATAAAATCAACTTTAAGTTTAAGGTCCCGGACCCAGGTAAGCGGTAAAGGGTAAGAGGCAGAGAAGGTAGAACAATTAGTAAAAAATTGGAGTTGGCCATTATCAACATATTGGGTATAAGGATTATAGGTACCGTCAACTTGTTGACTAAGAACTGTCTTGGAAGTAGTCTTAATGTAGTGGCGAGGAACTAGCCGTCGATGGATTATACACTTGGTACATCCAGAATCTACTAAAGCATCAAGGATTATGGAATGCTTATCTGGAAAGGTAAGTTTGGCTCTGACAAGAATACTAGAAAAGGATTTGTCTTGGTTACAGACAAAAGAGACTTCGGGTGTAGGTGAGGGAGTGACAGTAATACCATCATAGGAATCTTGTTCTAAGGCATCTAATCGGTGCTTTAATAAAGTAATCTCATCTTCACAGTTGCTAATTTTACGGGAAAGGATTTCTAGCTTAGTAGTGGAAATCTTATCTAGCTGGATAGTGGAGGTAGGTTGGATGCCTAACTGATTAAGACACGGGAGACAGGCTTCAATAAAGCATAAAGAACACTTGGCACGTTGTTTCTTACTAGGATACCATTTACACTGGAAACATGGATTACTATCTAGGCCTGTAAACCACAACCAATTATGGGTACAATCTTGGGTAGTATCCATTCGGTCTAAGTGATAATCATCATCTTCATGTAAGTCTATAATAAGGTCAGAATCTGAGTCAGAGTCAGAAGAGGTTCCTACGGTAGGTAGACTGACTATACTATAGATTGATTCGGTATCTGACATATATTCGTCTACTTCGATTAAGTCTTGTTGAACATTTTCAACTAAAGTAGACCTTCGAGAATTAATATTTTGTCTTTTTGGACAGGTATTAGCTAAATGTTCTGATTGTCCACAAATGTAACAAGTAAGTTTATTCTTATAGGTTCTTTTTGGGTTAAAACGTCTAACATGTCTTTCTCTATTCAGATAAGGCTTCCTACTTTTGGAGCGTCTAATAAAATAATTTTTCCGAAACTTACTAGGTCGTTTTGGTTTTTGTTGTTTTGAATGTTTAAAGCCATAAGCCTGGGCTGTGTAAATCTGTTTACAAAACCCAAAGTCATCACCTTTGAGTTGTCTCTGAATTTGGATATCAGTACATTTTTCTTGTAACACTTGCATAATAAATTTTGTTCTTTGTCCTATGGAAAATACACTATTGGGATTAGGTTCTTCTATTTTCTGCCATTTTTCATAAATCTCTTTTCCTAAAGCACCTGGTAATTTTCTAAATAATTTTATTCCTAAATCTTTATTAAATGCATTTCCAGAAATGCATGTGTAATAAAAATAATCTTGTAAAATTTTTTTGACATATTTGTAGTTATACAAACTGAGTTGTTCTAGGTGTATAACAGCATCTCTCTGAAGGGTTATAGAACCTAAATTTGGATCCTCGCCAGTAATTAATTGAAATACTTTATTAACAAAATTGTAGGGATTAGGTCCTAAGCTCATTAATTGGCCAAACTGGGTTGGATCATATCGTTTATAGCTTTCCCAGAGGGCTTTAGTACTTTCTCCTAAAAAGGTTTCTAAATATCTATACATTTCTTCGACGTCTTGTGATTGGAAATGTTGAATGTAATCTGAGACTACTTGGTTTTTCCAAAGGTCTAATACAGTTGTCCATTCTTGGGGATCATGTGCTGAAAGATTAAGGATTTTGCCTTTTCCTTTGTCTTGGAAAGTAATGGGTTTTTCTACATCTCTTCTTTTGCCTTTAGGATGTACAGGTTTTTCTAACGTAATAGGTTCTGTGTAAGGTATTCTAGGCATATTGCCAGAATGGAAAACTTCTCTTGGAGGAGGAGTAGGATAAGTTGTATAATTATTAGGGTGATTGACAGAAGAACTTTCTGCTTCCATATAATCTTTTATGCTAGAAAGATCTTCTTCAGAAGGAGCTAAAGGCATAGTGCCGATTCTAATATTTAATTCTTGATCATAATATAAATATTCTTCTTCTTTAATTCTTTTATTCTTTATTAAGTCTTCCTCAAGATGAAGTAGTTCTCTTTCTGAGAGATGTAATTCTAATTCTTTAGGGTAAATAATTTCATCTTTTCTTAATTCGGTTTCTATGTTGACTAAATCATAATTCTCACTAGAGATGGATTCAGTTTCTTCAGTATTTTTCTGTTCATAACTGTTAAACCTAATATTCACATTTCCTTTTGTGTCTGTATACATTAGACTTTCTTCGGGGCTAATAATTTTTTCTTCTCTAAATTTTAGGTTCCAGTCTAATCCAGCTAATTCTTCTGGATCAAATTTTATGGGTTTTAGTAATTTAATACCTTTATTACCTATTAGGTTTACTACATCATCAATTTTAATTTTAAACCTAGTTGTACTTGAGCTTGTGCATCTCCCTAAAAAGCCTACACATAACAGCAGATTATTTCCTACAAAAGAGTCATAGCCTTTTGTTTGAATTCCTATTTTTATGTATTTTCTAAAATCTTGTAAACCTAAAAGGAAATCTGGTGAACAGTAAAAAATTCCTCCGTTCTGGTTCATATCAATTTCTGTTATTCCTAACATAGCTTTTTTAGGGTCTGCCCATCTATCATCATAAATGCTAAGTAAAGTTTTGGTTCCTAAATGTTTTCTCCCTAGTCCCTTAATTCCTATAACTATAAGTCCTAAATGGACGAGAGAATATATCTTTTTTATTTCTTTAAAAGCAGGCTCTGCTATTAGGTTGACGTTTACTGAATCTTGTCCTACACAGCTAATCTGGAGTTCTCTATAATGTCTAAATAATCCTGTGTGGAAATTAAGAGGTCCTGTTCTGTAAAGTTGTTTAGGATTTAATAAGTTAAGCTGATTATTACTAAAAATAGTCAAATCTTGATCTACGTCTATTATATCATCTAATTGAATGTCTTGTTGTTGGGAAGAACTACTTCTTCCGGTAATTCTATCTAAAATATTTAGATTTCTAAAAGAACTTGCTATTTCTTCTGAGGTACTTCGCCTAGAAATTGCCATGGTTTTTTGCTTATACTTGACCTAGGTTGATCTATTTTTATTGCTTTTAGCTTTTGTGTAATAGATTCTATTTCTTTATCTATATTTTGTTGAGTACTTTTACTTGTTTTTAAATAATCTAGGTTTTCAGCTAAGCTTCCAACTTTGTTTTTAACTAATTTCAATTCTTCCTGAATCTTTGCAATAGTAAATTCTAAATCTGTTATTTTTAATTGAAGAGAAATTCCTAAACTTATGATTAAATCCACTATACTATTTAATTGAGAATTCTGGCCGTGTAAACTATGTTCGTCACTATTAAAATGACACTTTATAGAACTTGATCCTATGAATTTTGGTTCTGTTTTTGCAGGGATTCTTAAATCAAGATATTCTATTTTCCTAAAAGGTTCCAGGATGTCTGGGCTCTGATACCAAATGGAAGAGGGGTACTCTTTTTTTTTTTTTTTTTTTTTTTTAATCTGGGTTATTTAATTCTGGGGAGACTACTCTTCTTATAACTTGTCTTCGAGGTATTCTAGGGATAATAATAGGTCTTGGTGTTTCAAAGATTCTAATATAATGGTTAAGCGATAAAACAAAACAAATAAAACTAAAGATTATGAAGTTACAGAAAACTATAACTAAGGCAATATCAACAAAGAGCATATATTTTTTCTAAAACTTTTAATATAATGGCAATAAATAAGAAAATATCTGATTCTAACAATTCTTCTAAATTTCTAGGAATCCAGATAAAATATTCGAACAGTCTTAAAGCAAAAATACTTAAAATCCAGATAGTACTATAGGGACCTATTATGTAAAAATAAAAGCGTACGTTTGCAAAATATTATAAAACAAGCTTAAATATATATACCAAGGAGGCAAGTATCTAAGGATTATTCTAGCAAATTGGTGTAATAAGGAAGAAACAAGCCAGATAAACATAAGAAAGGGTACAGCGGCGTTGTAGCGACCGGGAGCGACGCTTGGTCCCTTGAGACAGAGGTCTCTTGGAAGCAGAGGCGGCTGTCAGGGTAGAACCCTCACCCAGTAGTATTCCAGCCTAATATACCCAATCTGAGGAAACAGAAACAGAAAAAGGAGGAAACAAGAGTCTAACAAACAATGAAGGCAGTAAGGATGAGAGCAAGAAGAATGATGCCTACTGTAATCCAAAGAACGAGCATAGAACAACGAGATAGACAGACAAAATTATGCAAACTTCCTGAGGGTAGCTCCAACTCGTTCTCTTTTTCTAATCTCCAACTGGTCTCAGCACTCAAGATGAACAGAGGTGTGTGCTTTCCTAGCAGTAAGCTTTGGGCACGGGCTCCTTCAAAGTTCCACAACAACTAGTCCTTAGTCATCTTAGACATGTATGGGCAAACAAATGGAACTCAGGACCGTGAACCCTCAAAGGATTACACAATGCTTTTACTGTTCACAAGAGATGGACTTGAAGTAAGCGAAGATTATTACAGAGAAACGAGAAGGAGCTTCCCTGAGGAAGGTCCCCGGAAACTTAGTAAATTACGAAGAAGGAGGGAAAGAACTTACAAGAACAAGTTCAGATATCAGCACTGAAGGAAAATGAAGGAAACCATGAAAGTCATTGAAGCAGCCAGAGAGTATGCTCAAACCGTGCTTTTCATTCATATCTAATGTTTACACACATCGGCTATTTATAGCCAAACTTTGCCGACACAAGGAGACCAAAAGAATCACCCGGGTACTCTTTGGGCCCCATCGTCAGTGATTAATCTTTTTGGCTTTCCAGGTGTGCGGTGTTTGGTTACTAGCCAATCTTTACATAAAGTAAACTGTACATAAAGCAAAACTTTACATAAAGCAAACTGAACTGAAAAACAAAAGATGCTGATAAGATCTTGTCTTGCACGCCACTATCTGCCAAAGATGCTGATAAGATTTATCTTGGAGACGATAAGTGATAAGATTCTTGATGAGCTGTCTTTTACTACTTGTCTTTGTTGTCGTTTGCTGATGTGCTGGGTTGTTTTCTGGAGGAATCTTATAGTGCTTGGAAAACCTTTATGTCTTTTCAACCACTATTATGTCTTTTCTAAATTTTATTTTCCGTCCATAGTAATCAGATTCTGGATAGCTTCAGAATCATAGTCATAATCCTCATCTTCTTCTTGCGAATAGCATTGTAAAGTCTGAGTTCCTGTTGATCCGGTCTTGCTGGAAGAGTCTGGAGAACTTTTTCTTTCATATCCCTGTTCTTTTAAATATGCTGTGAAATAATCGTCCATCATTTTCTTGATTTCTTCTTTTTCTATAACTGTCTGTTTTCCTTTCTCCTCTGCTGTCTTTTCTGCTGTCTTTTCTTTTTCTTTTTCTTTTGGCATTTTTGGCAAATGCCCAGCCATCAACGGATTTGAGATGTCTTTACCGGCTACCGTTTGAGCCGGACTAGCTAGTGAAAACCCTTCACTAGTTGGGGGCTGAGTGCAGAACGTACCTGTTGCCTTCGCTTTCCACATTCTGTTTTCTTTTTCTAGGGTCTCAATGTATTCTTTTTGGAAATCATTCTTTTCTTCTAGTAATCTTCTTTTTTCATTTAACCTTTGAATAGTCTTGGTAAGAGTCTCGCAATGGTCACAAAAAATTATCTTTTTGGTATCCTTGGCTACACTGTAAGTCACCTGGTCTTCTCTAATATGTCTGAGTGAAGGTGCAATATAATAATTGGTCCCTATTGTTAATTTTGCTGCTTCTAGGGCTTCCTGAAGATTATTGAATCCTTTGTAAACTGGCCTTTGGTAATTCTGGATACTAGAAATGACTTCTGTCCAGGAATGAAAGACTCCTGGAGTATGACCTTGGAAAACAACATAGAAATTGAAACCTTTCTTTTTCTGGGTAAAGTATTCTGAAAGACCGTTTAGACTAGCAAGAAAATACTTCTGATCCTTAGGAATTCTTTGGTAGGCTAACCAGAGATTGTCTAAGAGGCATTGTTCTTCTTTAGTAACTGTAACTGTAGGTAAAGTCTTAAAAGTAATATTAGACTTAGGAAAAAACGACTAATTTTTGACTACCAAAACATAAAAATTCTTGACCATAAGTATTATATCTAGACGATGAAGGAGGCCGAGAATGCGCTGAAAAATCCATCTATCAAGAAATAAATTTTTGATCAAAAAATCTTCTACTTAAAGAATCTGCAAGGCTATTATTTTTTCCTTTTATATGTTCAAAAATTACTTTATAGCCATTACCAGTGATAATATCTACCAAATTTAACCATCTTCTGCGGCTAATCTTGTTTTCTTTACTTTTTTGAAAATATTTGACTATAGCTTCACAATCGGTTCTTAAAGTGAATTCAGGTTTATTAATAATAAACAATCTGAAAGCTTCTAAGGAGTAAATTACTGCTAAAATTTCTGAGTCAATGCTACTCATATTTCCTTTTTCTTTAAACTTTCCACTTGCATAGCTACAAATTCGTTCTTCTTCTTTGTTGCTATACTGGTGAGGTTTAGCTATCAATACACCTCCCCATCCTAGATTACTGCCATCTGTTTCTATGATAAGATAGTCCGAATCTAAAGGCATTTGTAATTTTGATAAAGTTTTTACTTTTTCTTTTACTTTTTTGACTAAATTCTTATCCTCTTGGTTAAAGAATTTTTGTCCAGTGGGTGAAGTTTTGCTATACAAAGGGCCAATCAATTTACCTATGTCTTTTAGAAATGGTCTGGCATAATTTACTAAACCTAAGAATTTTTGTAGCTGTTTTGTATCTGACAAATCATCAGGCATTTCTAAAATCTTTTTAGAAATATGATCTTGTAATTCTATGTGTCCTTGGCCTATATTCACACCTAAAAATTTTATATATTCTTTGAATAATTCTATTTTTGTTTTACTGATAATTATTCCTTCTTGCATGAAGGTTGCTAAAACTAATTGGAGATGTCCTATATGATCTTCTATAGTTTTACTAAAAACCAGGATGTCATCAATATAAACTAGAACAAAATTATCATATTTTCTAAATATGTTATCCATCTTTCTTTGAAAAATAGCTGGGGCATTTTTCAAACCAAAGGGCATTACTAACCATTCAAAATGCCCTTCTGGACAGGTGAATGCTGTCCATTCGATACTATCTGGATGCATTTTTATCTGCCAAAACCCTGATTTACAATCAAATTTACTAAAGATCTTTTTATCTTGAATTTTGTTAATAAGCTGGGATTTATCTGGAATATTATAACTATCTGTAACAGTATTATCATTTAGCCTTTTATAATTTATAACCATTCTTGACTTTCCTCTTTTCTGTTCACTATGTTTTCTTACAATAAAGGCGGCTGATCTATGAGGGCTAATGGATTTTCTAATTATTCCTAATTTTAATAATTCATTAATATGCATTTTGAAATTTTCTTTATCTAGATTAGTGGCCTCTATGTTTGCAGTTTTTACTATGTAGCTGGGATTTAAAAGTTCTAGCCTACATTGGATATGATTGTTTTCCCAATATTTAAGAGGATTTTCTCCAAAATATTCTAATTGGTCAAGTTTATCTATAATTTGTTGTAACTGGTTTTTATCTTTATGATTAATGTTTACTATTTCTAAATATAATTTTTCTGTATTTAGGAAAGTGTAATCTAATTCAATCATCCGTTCAATCCAGTCTTCAAAATCTTCTGTTTCTTCCATAGCTTCCTCTGGATATTCTGGAGAGCTAGGTACTGTAATTATTCCAGAATCTGATGTCTCTGTTGTAAATGATGTTTCGTTCAAAGTTATAGGGACATCTACAATATCTTCATAGCATAGGAGTTTATTGTCTACTTTTTCTAAAGTGGTTTCTACGTGTTGAGCTAAAGCTTGTATTGTGGCAGGAGGTGTAGTCTGTTTACAGCTGCCTAACACTGCACATTGGCATGTAGTCTCTTACTATATTTCATTTTACATTCTATATTTTATTTTACTTTCTATACTACATCATTTTTTCTGTATCTTATTTTACTTTCTATATTTCATCTTTCTTTCTTTATTTTATTTTACTTTCTATATTTCATCTCACTTTCTATATTTCATCTCACTTTCTATATTTCATCTTACTTTCTATTTTTCATCTTACCTTCTATTTTTCATTTTACTTTCTATATTTCATCTTCTTTCTACATTTCATTTTACTTTCTATAATTCAACTTTCTTTCTATATTTTATCTTTCTTTCTATTTTTCCTTTTTCTTTCAATATTTCATTTTATTTTATTTTTATTTCTTCTTTCTTTCTATATTACATTTTACTTTCTATATTTCATCTTTCTTTAGATATTTCATTTTACTTTCTATATTTCATATTTCATTCTATATTTCATTTTACTTTCTTTATTTTGACCTTCTTTCTATATTTTATTTTACTTTCTATATTTCATCTTTCTTTCTAAATTTCATTTTACTTTCTATATTTAATCTTTCTTTCTGTATTTCATTTTACTTTCTATATTTCATCTTTCTTTCTATATTTTATTTTACTTTCTGTTTTTCATCTTACTTTCTATTTTTCATTTTACTTTCTATATTTCAACTTCTTTCTTTATTTCATTTTCCTTTCTATAATTCATCTTTCTTTCCATATTTCCTTTTTCTTTCAATATTTGATTTTTTTTATTTCATCTTTCTTTCTATATTACATTTTACTTTCTATATTTCATCTTTCTTTATATATTTCTTTTTTACTTTCTATGTTTCATATTTCTTTCCATATTTCCATTTTACTTTCTTTATTTTAACCTTCTTTCTATATTTCATTTTACTTTCTATTTTTTACCTTTCTTTCTTTAATTCATGTTACTTTCTATACATCATTTTTTTACTATATTTTATTTTACTTTCTATATTTCATCTTTCTTCATAAATTTCATTTTACTTTTTATATTTCATCTTTCTTTCTATATTTCATTTTACTTTCTATATTTCATCTTTCTTTCTATATTTCATTTCACTTTCTATTTTTCACCTTTCTTTCTTTAATTCATGTTACTTTCTATACATCATTTTTTTTACTATATTTTATTTTACTTTCTATATTTCATCTTTCTTCATAAATTTCATTTATTTTTTATATTTCATCTTTCTTTCTATATTTCATTTTACTTTCTATATTTCATTTTTCTTTCTATATTTCATTTCACTTTCTATTTTTTACCTTTCTTTCTATATTTCATTTTAGTTTCTATATTTCATCTTTATTTCTTTATTTCATGTTACTTTCTATATATCGTTTCTCTTACTATATTTCATATTACATTCCATATTTTATTTTACTTTCTATACTACATCATTTTTTCTGTATCTCATTTTACTTTCTATATTTCATCTTTCTTTCTATATTTCATTTTACTTTCTATATTTCATCTTTCTTTCTATATTTCATTTCACTTTCTATATTTCATCTTTCTTTCTATATTTCATTTTAGTTTCTATATTTCATCTTTCTTTCTTTATTTCATGTTACTTTCTATATATCGTTTCTCTTACTATATTTCATATTACATTCCATATTTTATTTTACTTTCTATACTACATCATTTTTTCTGTATCTTATTTTACTTTCTATATTTCATCTTTCTTTCTTTATTTTATTTTACTTTCTATATTTCATCCCACTTTCTATATTTCATCTTACTTTCTATTTTTCATTTTACCTTCTATTTTTCATTTTACTTTCTATATTTCATCTTCTTTCTACATTTCATTTTACTTTCTATAATTCAACTTTCTTTCTATATTTTATCTTTCTTTCCATTTTTCCTTTTTCTTTCAATATTTCATTTTATTTTATTTTTATTTCTTCTTTCTTTCTGTTTTATATTTTACTTTCTATATTTCATTTTTCTTTCTACATTTCCTTTAACTTTCTAAATATCTTCATATTTCCTATATTTCATTTTACCTTCTTTCCATATTTCATTTTAGTTTCTTTATTTCATCTTTCTTTATTTATTTCATGTTACTTTCTATATTTCATCTTTCTTTATATATTTCATTTTACTTTCTATATTTCATTATACTTTCTATATTTCATATTTCATTCTATATTTCATTTTTCTTTCTTTATTTTAACCTTCTTTCTATATTTTATTTTACTTTCTACATTTCATCTTTCTTTATAAATTTCATTTTACTTTCTATATTTAATCTTTCTTTCTGTATTTCATTTGACTTTCTATATTTCATCTTTCTTTCTATATTTTATTTTACTTTCTATTTTTCATCTTTCTGTATTTCATTTTCCTTTCTATAATTCAGCTTTCTTTCTATAATTCATCTTTCTTTCCATATTTCCTTTTTCTTTCAATATTTTATTTTTTTATTTCATCTTTCTTTCTATATTACATTTTACTTTCTATATTTCATCTTTCTCTATATATTTCTTTTTACTTTCTCTATTTTATATTTCTTTCTATATTTCATTTAACTTTCTATTTTTCATCTTTGTTTCTTTAATTCATGTTACTTTCTATACATCATTTTTTTACTATATTTTATTTTAGTTTCTATATTTCATCTTTCTTTATATATTTCATTTTACTTTCTATATTCCATTATACTTTCTACTTTCATATTTCATTCTATATTTCATTTTACTTTCTTTATTTTTACCTTCTTTCTATATTTTATTTTACTTTCTATATTTCATCTTTCTTTCTAAATTTCATTTTACTTTCTATATTTAATCCTTCTTTCTGTATTTCATTTTACTTTCTATATTTCTTCTATCTTTCTATATTTTATTTTACTTTCTATTTTTTATCTTACTTTCTATTTTTTATTTTACTTTCTATATTTCAACTTCTTTCTTTATTTCATTTTCCTTTCTATAATTCATCTTTCTTTCCATATTTCCTTTTTCTTTCAATATTTGATTTTTTTTATTTCATCTTTCTTTCTATATTACATTTTACTTTCTATATTTCATCTTTCTTTATATATTTCTTTTTTACTTTCTATGTTACATATTTCTTTCCATATTTCTATTTTACTTTCTTTATTTTAACCTTCTTTCTATATTTCATTTTACTTTCTATTTTTTACCTTTCTTTCTTTAATTCATGTTACTTTCTATACATCATTTTTTTACTATATTTTATTTTACTTTCTATATTTCATCTTTCTTCATAAATTTTATTTTACTTTTTATATTTCATCTTTCTTTCTATATTTCATTTTACTTTCTATATTTCATCTTTCTTTCTATATTTCATTTCACTTTCTATTTTTTACCTTTCTTTCTTTAATTCATGTTACTTTCTATACATCATTTTTTTTACTATATTTTATTTTACTTTCTATATTTCATCTTTCTTCATAAATTTCATTTATTTTTTATATTTCATCTTTCTTTCTATATTTCATTTTACTTTCTATATTTCATTTTTCTTTCTATATTTCATTTCACTTTCTATTTTTTACCTTTCTTTCTTTAATTCATGTTACTTTCTATACATCATTTTTTTTACTATATTTTATTTTACTTTCTATATTTCATCTTTCTTCATAAATTTCATTTTACTTTTTATATTTCATCTTTCTTTCTATTTTTCATTTTACTTTCTATATTTCATCTTTCTTTCTATATTTCATTTCACTTTCTATATTTCATCTTTCTTTCTATATTTCATTTTAGTTTCTATATTTCATCTTTCTTTCTTTATTTCATGTTACTTTCTATATATCGTTTCTTTTACTATATTTCATATTACATTCCATATTTTATTTTACTTTCTATACTACATCATTTTTTCTGTATCTTATTTTACTTTCTATATTTCATCTTTCTTTCTTTATTTTATTTTACTTTCTATATTTCATCTCACTTTCTATATTTCATCTTACTTTCTATTTTTCATCTTACCTTCTATTTTTCATTTTACTTTCTATATTTCATCTTCTTTCTACATTTCATTTTACTTTCTATAATTCAACTTTCTTTCTATATTTTATCTTTCTTTCCATTTTTCCTTTTTCTTTCAATATTTCATTTTATTTTATTTTTATTTCTTCTTTCTTTCTGTTTTATATTTTACTTTCTATATTTCATTTTTCTTTCTACATTTCCTTTAACTTTCTAAATATCTTCATATTTCCTATATTTCATTTTACCTTCTTTCCATATTTCATTTTAGTTTCTTTATTTCATCTTTATTTATTTATTTCATGTTACTTTCTATATTTCATCTTTCTTTATATATTTCATTTTACTTTCTATATTTCATTATACTTTCTATATTTCATATTTCATTCTATATTCTTTCTTTATTTTAACCTTCTTTCTATATTTTATTTTACTTTCTACATTTCATCTTTCTTTATAAATTTCATTTTACTTTCTATATTTAATCTTTCTTTCTATATTTCATTTGACTCTCTATATTTCATCTTTCTTTCTATATTTTATTTTACTTTCTATTTTTCATCTTTCTATATTTCATTTTCCTTTCTATAATTCAGCTTTCTTTCTATAATTCATCTTTCTTTCCATATTTCCTTTTTCTTTCAATATTTTATTTTTTTATTTCATCTTTCTTTCTATATTACATTTTACTTTCTATATTTCATCTTTCTCTATATATTTCTTTTTACTTTCTCTATTTTATATTTCTTTCTATATTTCATTTAACTTTCTATTTTTCATCTTTCTTTCTTTAATTCATGTTACTTTCTATACATCATTTTTTTACTATATTTTATTTTAGTTTCTATATTTCATCTTTCTTTATATATTTCATTTTACTTTCTATATTCCATTATACTTTCTACTTTCATATTTCATTCTATATTTCATTTTACTTTCTTTATTTTTACCTTCTTTCTATATTTTATTTTACTTTCTATATTTCATCTTTCTTTCTAAATTTCATTTTACTTTCTATATTTAATCCTTCTTTCTGTATTTCATTTTACTTTCTATATTTCTTCTATCTTTCTATATTTTATTTTACTTTCTATTTTTTATCTTACTTTCTATATTTCAACTTCTTTCTATATTTCATTTTCCTTTCTATAATTCATCTTTCTTTCTATAATTCCTCTTTCTTTCCATATTTCCTTTTTCTTTCATTATTTCATTTTTTTATTTCATCTTTCTTTCTATATTACATTTTACTTTCTATATTTCTACTTTCTTTTTATATTTCTTTTTACTTTCTAAGTTTCATATTTTTTTCTATATTTTATTTTACTTTCTATTTTTCATCTTTCTTTCTTTAATTCATGTTACTTTCTATACATCATTTTTTTTTACTATATTTTATTTTACTTTCTATATTTCATTTTTCTTTATAAATTTTATTAAACTTTTTATATTTCATCTTTCTTTCTATATTTCATTTTAGTTTCTATATTTCATCTTTCTTTCTATATTTCATTTCACTTTCTATATTTTATCTTTATTTCTTTATTTCATGTTACTTTCTATATATCGTTTTTCTTACTATATTTCATTTTACATTTTATATTTTATTTTACTTTCTATACTTCATCATTCTTTCTGTATTTCATTTTACTTTCTATATTTCATCTTTCTTTCTTTATTTTATTTTACTTTCTATATTTCATCTCACTTTCTATATTTCATCTTACTTTCTATTTTTCATCTTACCTTCTATTTCTCATTGTACTTTCTATATTTCATCTTCCTTCTACATTTCATTTTACTTTCTATAATTCAACTTTCTTTCTATATTTTATCTTTCTTTCCATTTTTCCTTTTTTTTTAATATTTTATTTTATTTTATTTTTATTTCTTCTTTCTTTCTATATTACATTTTACATTCTATATTTCTTCTTTCTTAAGATATTTCATTTTACTTTCTATATTTCATATTTCATTCTATATTTCATTTTACTTTCTTTATTTTAATCTTCTTTCTATATTTTATTTTACTTTCTATATCTCATCTTTCTTTCTAAATTTCATTTTACTTTCTATATTTAATCTTTCTTTCTGTATTTCATTTTACTTTCTATATTTCATCTTTCTTTTTATATTTTATTTTACTTTCTATTTTTCATCTTACTTTCTATTTTTCATTTTACTTTCTATATTTCAACTTCTTTCTATATTTCATTTTACTTTCTATAATTTATCTTTCTTTTTATAATTCATCTTTCTTTCAATATTTCCATTTTCATTCAATATTTAATTTTTTTTTCATCTTTCTTTCTGTTTTACATTTTACTTTCTATATTTCATTTTTCTTTCTACATTTCCTTTAACTTTCTAAATATCTTCGCACTTTCTATATTTCATTTTACCTTCTTTCTATATTTAATTTTAGTTTCTTTATTTCATGTTACTTTCTATATTTCATCTTTCTTTATATATTTCATTTTACTCTCTATATTTCATTATACTTTCTATATTTCATATATCATTCTATATTTCATTTTACTTTCTATATTTCATATTTAATTATATATTTCATTTTACTTTCTTTATTTTTACCTTCTTATTTTATTTTATTTTACTTTCTATATTTCATCTTTCTTTCTAAATTTCATTTTCCTTTCTATATGTAATCTTTCTTTCTGTATTTCATCATTCTTTCTATATTTTTTTTTACTTTTTGTTTTTCATCTTTCTTTTTATAATTCTTCTTTCTTTCTATATTACATTTTACTTTCTATATTTTATCTTTCTTTAGGTATTTCATTTTACTTTCTGTATTTCATATTTCATTCTATATTTCATTCTACTTTCTTTATTTTAATCTTCTTTCTATATTTTATTTTACTTTCTATATTTAATCTTTCTTTTTGTATTTCATTTTACTTTCTATATTTCATCTTTCTTTTTATATTTTATTTTACTTTCTATTTTTCATCTTAGTTTCTATTTTTCATTTTTCTTTCTATATTTCAACTTCTTTCTATATTTCCATTTTCATTCAATATTTCATTTTTTTATTTCATCTTTCTTTCTGTTTTACATTTTACTTTCTATATTTCATCTTTCTTTCTACATTTCCTTTAACTTTCTAAATATCTTTGCACTTTCTATATTTCATTTTACCTTCTTTCTATATTTAATTTTAGTTTCTTTATTTCATCTTTCTTTCTTTATTTTATGTTACTTTCTATATTTCATCTTTCTTTTTATATTTCATTTTACTTTCTATATTTCATATTTCATTCTATATTTCATTTTACTTTCTTTCTTTTACCTTCTTTCTATATTTTATTTTACTTTCTATATTTCATCTTTCTTTCTAAATTTCATTTTACTTTCTATATTTAATCTTTCTTTTTCTATTTCATTTTACTTTTTATATTTCATCTTTCTTTCTATATTTTATTTTACTTTCTATATTTCAACTTCTTTCTATATTTCATTTTCGTTTCTATAATTCATCTTTCTTTCCATATTTCCTTTTTCTTTCAATATTTCATTTTTTTATTTCATCTTTCTTTTTATATTACATTTTACTTTCTATATTTCATCTTTCTTTTTATATTTCTTTTTACTTTCTATGTTTCATATTTCTTTCTATGTTTAATATTACTTTCTTAATTTTATTTTACTTTCTATATTTAATCCTTCTTTCTGTATTTCATTTTACTTTCTATATTTCATCTTTCTTTCTATATTTTATTTTACTTTCCATTTTTCATCTTACTTTCTATTTTTCATTTGACTTTCTATATTTCAACTTCTTTCTATATTTCATTTTCCTTTATATAATTCATCTTTCTTTCTATAATTCATCTTTCTTTCGATATTTCCATTTTCATTCAATATTTCATTTTTGAATTTCATCTTTCTTTCTATATTACATTTTACTTTCTATATTTCATCATTCTTTCTACATTTCCTTTAACTTTCTAAATATCTTCGCACTTTCTATATTTCCTTTTAGTTTCTATATTTCATCTTTCTTTCTTTATTTCATGTTACTTTCTATATTTCATTATACTTTCTATATTTCATATTTCATTCGATATTTTATTTTACTTTCTATATTTCATCTTAGTTTCTAAATTTCATTTTACTTTCTATATTTAATCTTTCTTTCTGTATTTCATTTTACTTACTATATTTCATCTTTCTTTCTATATTTTATTTTACTTTCTGTTTTTCATCTTACTTTCTATTTTTCATTTTACTTTCTATATTTCAACTTCTTTCGATTTTTCATTTTCCTTTCTATAATTCGTCTTTTTTTCCATATTTCCTTTTTCTTTCAATATTTCATTTTTTTTATTTCATCTTTCTTTGTATATTACATTTTACTTTCTATATTTCATCTTTCTTTATATATTTCTTTTTTACTTTCTATGTTTCATATTTCTTTCCATATTTCATTTTACTTTCTTTATTTTAACCTTCTTTCTATATTTCATTTTACTTTCTATTTTTCACCTTTCTTTCTTTAATTCATGTTACTTTCTATACATCATTTTTTTACTATATTTTATTTTACTTTCTATATTTCATCTTTCTTCATAAATTTCATTTTACTTTTTATATTTCATCTTTCTTTCTATTTTTCATTTTACTTTCTGTATTTCATCTTTCTTTCTGTATTTCATTTCACTTTCTATATTTCATCTTTCTTTCTATATTTCATTTTAGTTTCTATATTTCATCTTTCTTTCTTTATTTCATGTTACTTTCTATATATCGTTTCTCTTACTATATTTCATTTTACATTCTATATTTTATTTTACTTTCTATACTTCATCATTTTTTCTGTATCTTATTTTACTTTCTATATTTCATCTTTCTTTCTTTATTTTATTTTACTTTCTATATTTCATCTCACTTTCTATATTTCATGTTACTTTCTATTTTTCATCTTACCTTCTATTTTTCATTTTCCTTTCTATATTTCATCTTCTTTCTACATTTCATTTTACTTTCTATAATTCAACTTTCTTTCTATATTTATCTTTCTTTCCATTTACCCTTTTTCTTTCAATATTTCATTTTATTTTATTTTTATTTCTTCTTTCTTTCTATATTTCATCTTTCTTTAGATATTTCATTTTACTTTCTGTATTTCATATTTTATTCTATATTTTATTTTACTTTCTTTATTTCAACCTTCTTTCTATATTTTATTTTACTTTCTATATTTCATCTTTCTTTGTAAATTTTATATTACTTTCTAAATTTAATCTTTCTTTCTGTATTTCATTTTACTTTCTATATTTCATCTTTCTTTTTATATTTTATTTTACTTTCTATTTTTATCTGACTTTCTATTTTTCATTTTACTTTCTATATTTCAACTTCTTTCTGTATTTCATTTACTTTCGATAATTCATCTTTCTTTCCATATTTCCATTTTCACTCAATATTTCATTTTTTTATTTCATCTTTCTTTCTGTTTTATATTTTACTTTCTAAATGTCTTCATATTTTCTATATTTCATTTTACCTTCTTTCTATATTTCATTTTAGTTTCTTTATTTCATGTTTCTTTCTTTATTTCATGTTACTTTCTGCATTTCATCTTTCTTTATATATTTCATTTTACTTTCTATATTTCATTATACATTCTATATTTCATATTTCATTCTATATTTCATTTTACTTTCTTTATTTTAACCTTCTTTCTATATTTTATTTTACTTTCTACATTTCATCTTTCTTTATAAATTTCATTTTACTTTCTATATTTAATCTTTCTTTCTGTATTTCATTTGACTTTCTATATTTCATCTTTCTTTCTATATTTTATTTTACTTTCTATTTTTCATCTTACTTTTTATTTTTCATTTTACTTTCTATATTTCAACTTCTTTCTATATATCAGTTTCCTTTCTATAATTCACCTTTCTTTCTATAATTCATCTTTCTTTCCATATTTCCTTTTTCTTTCAATATTTTATTTTTTTATTTCATCTTTCTTTCTATATTACATTTCACTTTCTATATTTCATCTTTCTCTATATATTGCTTTTTACTTTTTATGTTTCATATTTCTTTCTATATTTTATTTTACTTTCTATTTTTCATCTTTCTTTCTTTAATTCATGTTACTTTCTATACATCATTCTTTTACTATATTTTAGTTTACTTTCTATGTTTCATATTTCTTTCTATATTTTATTTTACTTTTTTATATTTCATCTTTCTTTCTACATTTCATTTTACTTTCTATATTTCATCTTTCTTTCTATATTTCATTTCACTTTCTATATTTCATCTTTCTTTCTATATTTCATTTTAGTTTCTATATTTCATCTTTCTTTCTATATTTCATTTCACTTTCTATATTTCATCTTTTTTTCTATATTTCATTTTAGTTTCTATATTTCATCTTTCTTTCTTTATTTCATGTTACTTTCTATATATCGTTTTTCTTACTATATTTCATTTTACATTCTATATTTTATTTTACTTTCTATACTTCATCATTTTTCTGTATTTCATTTTACTTCCAATATTTCATCTTTCTTTCTTTATTTTATTTTATTTTCTATATTTCATCTCACTTTCTATTTTTCATCTTACCTTCTATTTTTCAGTTCACTTTCTATATTTCATCTTCTTTCTACATTTTACTTTACTTTCTATAATTCAACTTTCTTTCTATATTTTATCTTTCTTTCCATTTTTCCTTTTTCTTTCAATATTTCATTTTATTCTATTTTTATTTCTTCTTTCTTTCTATATTACATTTTACTTTCTATATTTCATATTTCGTTAGATATTTCATTTTACTTTCTATATTTCATATTTTATTCTATATTTTTTATTTTACTTTCTTTATTTTAACCTTCTTTCTATATTTTATTTTACTTTCTATATTTCATCTTTCTTTCTAAATTTCATTTTACTTTCTATATTTAATCTTTCTTTCTGTATTTCATTTTACTTTCTATATTTCATCTTTCTTTCTATATTTTATTTTACTTTCTGTTTTTCATTTTACTTTCTATTTTTCATTTTACTTTCTATATTTCAGCTTCTTTCTATTTTTCATTTTCCTTTCTATAATTCATCTTTCTTTCTATAATTCATCTTTCTTTCCATATTTCCTTTTTCTTTCAATATTTGATTTTTTTTATTTCATCTTTCTTTCTATATTACATTTTACTTTCTATATTTCATCTTTCTTTATATATTTCTTTTTTACTTTCTATGTTTCATATTTCTTTCAATATTTCATTTTACTTTCTTTATTTTAACCTTCTTTCTATATTTCATTTTACTTTCTATTTTTTACCTTTCTTTCTTTAATTCATGTTACTTTCTATACATCATTTTTTTACTATATTTTATTTACTTTCTATATTTCATCTTTCTTCATAAATTTCATTTTACTTTTATGTTTCATCTTTCTTTCTATATTTCATTTTACTTTCTATATTTCATCTTTCTTTCTATATTTCATTTCACTTTCTATTTTTCACCTTTCTTTCTTTAATTCATGTTACTTTCTATACATCATTTTTTTACTATATTTTATTTTACTTTCTATATTTCATCTTTCTTCATAAATTACATTTTACTTTTTATATTTCATCTTTCTTTCTATATTTCATTTTACATTCTATATTTCATTTCACTTTCTATATTTCATCTTTCTTTCTATATTTCATTTTAGTTTCTATATTTCATCTTTCTTTTTTTATTTCATGTTACTTTCTATATATCGTTTCTCGTACAATATTTCATTTTACATTCTATATTTTATTTTACTTTCTATACTTCATCATTTTTTCTGTATCTTATTTTACTTTCTATATTTCATCTTTCTTTCTTTATTTTATTTTACTTTCTATATTTCATCTCACTTTCTATATTTCATCTTACTTTCTATTTTTCATCTTACCTTCTATTTTTCATTTTACGTTCTATATTTCATCTTTTTTCTACATTTCATTTTACTTTCTATAATTCAACTTTCTTTCTATATTTTATCTTTCTTTCCATTTTTCCTTTTTCTTTCAATATTTCATTTTATTTTATTTTTATTTCTTCTTTCTTTCTGTTTTATATTTTACTTTCTATATTTCATCTTTCTTTCTACGTTTCCTTTAACTTTCTAAATATCTTCATATTTTCTATATTTCATTTTACCTTCTTTCCATATTTTATTTTAGTTTCTTTATTTCATCTTTCTTTCTTTATTTCATGTTACTTTCTATGTTTCATCTTTCTCTATATATTTCATTTTACTTTCTATATTTCATTATACTTTCTATATTTCATTTTACTTTCTTTTTTTTAACCTTCTTTCTATATTTTATTTTACTTTCTACATTTCATCTTTCTTTATAAATTTCATTTTACTTTCTATATTTAATCTTTCTTTCTGTATTTCGTTTTACTTTTTATATTTCATCTTTCTTTCTATATTTTATTTTACTTTCTATTTTTCATCTTACTTTCTATTTTTCATTTTACTTTCTATATTTCAACTTCTTTCTATATTTCATCTTTCTTTATATATTTCTTTTTTACTTTCTATGTTTCATATTTCTTTCTATATTTCATTTTACTTTCTTTATTTTAACCTTCTTTCTATCTTTCATTTAACTTTCTATTTTTCATCTTTCTTTCTTTAATTCATGTTACTTTCTATACATCATTTTTTTTTACTATATTTTATTTTACTTTCTATATTTTTTCTTTCTTTATAACTTTCATTTTACTTTTTATATTTCAACTTTCTTTCTATATTTCATTTTACTTTCTATATTTCATTTTCTATAGTTCATCTTTCTTTCTATATTTTGTTTTAGTTTCTATATTTCATCTTCCTTTCTTTATTTCATGTTACTTTCTATATATAGTTTCACTTACTATATTTCATTTTACATTCTATATTTTATTTTACTTTCTATACTTCATCATTCTTTTTGTCTTTCATTTTACTTTCTATATTTCATCTTTCTTTCTTTATTTTATTTTACTTTCTATATTTCATCTCACTTTCTATATTTCATCTAACTTTCTATTTTTCATCTTACCTTCTATTTTTCATTTTACTTTCTATATTTCATCTTCTTTCTATGTTTCATTTTACTTTCTATAATTCAACTTTCTTTCTATATTTTATCTTTCTTTGCATTTTCCTTTTTCTTACAATATTTCACTTTATTTTATTTTTATTTCTTCTTTCTTTCTATATTACATTTTACTTTCTATATTTCAACTTTCTTTAGATATTTCATTTTACTTTCTATATTTCATATTTCATTCTATATTTCATTGTACTTTCTTTATTTTAACCTTCTTTCTATATTTTATTTCACTTTCTATATTTCATTTTTCTTTCTAAATTTTATTTTACTTTCTATATTTAATCTTTATTTCTGTATTTCATTTTACTTTCTATATTTCATCTTTCTTTTTATATTTGATTTTTCTTTCTATTTTTCATCTTACTTTTTATATTTTATTTTTCTTTCTATTTTTCATCTTACTTTCTTTTTTTCATTTTACTTTCTATATTTCAACTTCTTTCTATATTTCATTTTCCTTTCTATAATTCATCTTTCTTTCCATATTTCCTTTTTCTTTCAATATTTCATTTTTTTTATTTCATCTTTCTTTCTATATTACATTTTATTTTCTATATTTCATCTTTCTTTATATATTTCTTTTTACTTTCTATGTTTCATATTTCTTTCAATATTTTATTTTACTTTCTATTTTTTCCCTTTCTTTCTTTAATTCATGTTACTTTCTATACATCATTTTTTTACTATATTTTATTTTACATTCTATATTTCATCTTTCTTCATAAATTTCATTTTACTTTTATGTTTCATCTTCTTTCTATATTTCATTTTACTTTCTATATTTCATCTTTCTTTCTATATTTCATTTCACTTTCTATTTTTCACCTTTCTTTCTTTAATTCATGTTACTTTCTATACATCATTTTTTTACTATATTTTATTTTACTTTCTATATTTCATCTTTCTTCATAAATTACATTTTACTTTTTATATTTCATCTTTCTTTCTATATTTCATTTTACATTCTATATTTCATTTCACTTTCTATATTTCATCTTTCTTTCTATATTTCATTTTAGTTTCTATATTTCATCTTTCTTTTTTAATTTCATGTTACTTTCTATATATCGTTTCTCTTACAATATTTTATTTTACATTCTATATTTTATTTTACTTTCTATACTTCATCATTTTTTCTGTATCTTATTTTACTTTCTATATTTCATCTTTCTTTCTTTATTTTATTTTACTTTCTATATTTCATCTCACTTTCTATATTTCATCTTACTTTCTATTTTTCATCTTACCTTCTATTTTTCATTTTACGTTCTATATTTCATCTTTTTTCTACATTTCATTTTACTTTCTATAATTCAACTTTCTTTCTATATTTTATCTTTCTTTCCATTTTTCCTTTTTCTTTCAATATTTCATTTTATTTTATTTTTATTTCTTCTTTCTTTCTGTTTTATATTTTACTTTCTATATTTCATCTTTCTTTCTACGTTTCCTTTAACTTTCTAAATATCTTCATATTTTCTATATTTCATTTTACCTTCTTTCCATATTTCATTTTAGTTTCTTTATTTCATCTTTCTTTCTTTATTTCATGTTACTTTCTATATTTCATCTTTCTTTATATATTTCATTTTACTTTCTATATTTCATATTTCATTATATATTTCATTTTACTTTCTTTTTTTTAACCTTCTTTCTATATTTTATTTTACTTTCTACATTTCATCTTTCTTTATAAATTTCATTTTACTTTCTATATTTAATCTTTCTTTCTGTATTTCATTTGACTTTCTATATTTCATCTTTCTTTCTATATTTTATTTTACTTTCTATTTTTCATCTTACTTTTTATTTTTCATTTTACTTTCTATATTTCAACTTCTTTCTATATATCATTTGCCTTTCTATAATTCACCTTTCTTTCTATAATTCATCTTTCTTTCCATATTTCCTTTTTCTTTCAATATTTTATTTTTTTATTTCATCTTTCTTTCTATATTACATTTTACTTTCTATATTTCATCTTTCTCTATATATTTCTTTTTACTTTCTCTATTTTATATTTCTTTCTATATTTCATTTTACTTTCTATTTTTCATTTTTCTTTCTTTAATTCATGTTACTTTCTGTACATCATTTTTTTACTATATTTTATTTTACTTTCTATATTTCATCTTTCTTTATATATTTCATTTTACTTTCTATATTCCATTATACTTTCTACTTTCATATTTCATTCTATATTTCATTTTACTTTCCTTATTTTTACCTTTTTTCTATATTTTATTTTACTTTCTATATTTCATCTTTCTTTCTAAATTTTATTTTACTTTCTATATTTACTCTTTCTTTCTGTATTTCATCTTTCTTTCTGTATTTCATTTCACTTTCTATATTTCATCTTTCTTTCTATATTTCATTTTAGTTTCTATATTTCATCTTTCTTTCTTTATTTCATGTTACTTTCTATATATCGTTTCTCTTACAATATTTTATTTTACATTCTATATTTTATTTTACTTTCTATACTTCATCATTTTTTCTGTATCTTATTTTACTTTCTATATTTCATCTTTCTTTCTTTATTTTATTTTACTTTCTATATTTCATCTCACTTTCTATATTTCATCTTACTTTCTATTTTTCATCTTACCTTCAATTTTTCATTTTACGTTCTATATTTCATCTTTTTTCTACATTTCATTTTACTTTCTATAATTCAACTTTCTTTCTATATTTTATCTTTCTTTCCATTTTTCCTTTTTCTTTCAATATTTCATTTTATTTTATTTTTATTTCTTCTTTCTTTCTGTTTTATATTTTACTTTCTATATTTCATCTTTCTTTCTACGTTTCCTTTAACTTTCTAACTATCTTCATATTTTCTATATTTCATTTTACCTTCTTTCCATATTTCATTTTAGTTTCTTTATTTCATCTTTCTTTCTTTATTTCATGTTACTTTCTTTATTTCATGTTACTTTCTATATTTCATCTTTCTTTATATATTTCATTATACTTTCTATATTTCATATTTCATTATATATTTCATTTTACTTTCTTTTTTTTAACCTTCTTTCTATATTTTATTTTACTTTCTACATTTCATCTTTCTTTATAAATTTCATTTTACTTTCTATATTTAATCTTTCTTTCTGTATTTCATTTGACTTTCTATATTTCATCTTTCTTTCTGTATTTTATTTTACTTTCTATTTTTCATCTTACTTTTTATTTTTCATTTTACTTTCTATATTTCAACTTCTTTCTATATATCATTTGCCTTTCTATAATTCACCTTTCTTTCTATAATTCATCTTTCTTTCCATATTTCCTTTTTCTTTCAATATTTTATTTTTTTATTTCATCTTTCTTTCTATATTACATTTTACTTTCTATATTTCATCTTTCTCTATATATTTCTTTTTACTTTCTCTATTTTATATTTCTTTCTATATTTCATTTTACTTTCTATTTTTCATTTTTCTTTCTTTAATTCATGTTACTTTCTGTACATCATTTTTTTACTATATTTTATTTTACTTTCTATATTTCATCTTTCTTTATATATTTCATTTTACTTTCTATATTCCATTATACTTTCTACTTTCATATTTCATTCTATATTTCATTTTACTTTCCTTATTTTTACCTTTTTTCTATATTTTATTTTACTTTCTATATTTCATCTTTCTTTCTAAATTTTATTTTACTTTCTATATTTACTCTTTCTTTCTGTATTTCATCTTTCTTTCTGTATTTCATTTCACTTTCTATATTTCATCTTTCTTTCTATATTTCATTTTAGTTTCTATATTTCATCTTTCTTTCTTTATTTCATGTTACTTTCTATATATCGTTTCTCTTACAATATTTTATTTTACATTCTATATTTTATTTTACTTTCTATACTTCATCATTTTTTCTGTATCTTATTTTACTTTCTATATTTCATCTTTCTTTCTTTATTTTATTTTACTTTCTATATTTCATCTCACTTTCTATATTTCATCTTACTTTCTATTTTTCATCTTACCTTCAATTTTTCATTTTACGTTCTATATTTCATCTTTTTTCTACATTTCATTTTACTTTCTATAATTCAACTTTCTTTCTATATTTTATCTTTCTTTCCATTTTTCCTTTTTCTTTCAATATTTCATTTTATTTTATTTTTATTTCTTCTTTCTTTCTGTTTTATATTTTACTTTCTATATTTCATCTTTCTTTCTACGTTTCCTTTAACTTTCTAACTATCTTCATATTTTCTATATTTCATTTTACCTTCTTTCCATATTTCATTTTAGTTTCTTTATTTCATCTTTCTTTCTTTATTTCATGTTACTTTCTATATTTCATCTTTCTTTATATATTTCATTTTACTTTCTATATTTCATTATACTTTCTATATTTCATATTTCATTATATATTTCATTTTACTTTCTTTTTTTTAACCTTCTTTCTATATTTTATTTTACTTTCTACATTTCATCTTTCTTTATAAATTTCATTTTACTTTCTATATTTAATCTTTCTTTCTGTATTTCATTTGACTTTCTATATTTCATCTTTCTTTCTGTATTTTATTTTACTTTCTATTTTTCATCTTACTTTTTATTTTTCATTTTACTTTCTATATTTCAACTTCTTTCTATATATCATTTGCCTTTCTATAATTCACCTTTCTTTCTATAATTCATCTTTCTTTCCATATTTCCTTTTTCTTTCAATATTTTATTTTTTTATTTCATCTTTCTTTCTATATTACATTTTACTTTCTATATTTCATCTTTCTCTATATATTTCTTTTTACTTTCTCTATTTTATATTTCTTTCTATATTTCATTTTACTTTCTATTTTTCATTTTTCTTTCTTTAATTCATGTTACTTTCTGTACATCATTTTTTTACTATATTTTATTTTACTTTCTATATTTCATCTTTCTTTATATATTTCATTTTACTTTCTATATTCCATTATACTTTCTACTTTCATATTTCATTCTATATTTCATTTTACTTTCCTTATTTTTACCTTTTTTCTATATTTTATTTTACTTTCTATATTTCATCTTTCTTTCTAAATTTTATTTTACTTTCTATATTTACTCTTTCTTTCTGTATTTCATCTTTCTTTCTGTATTTCATTTCACTTTCTATATTTCATCTTTCTTTCTATATTTCATTTTAGTTTCTATATTTCATCTTTCTTTCTTTATTTCATGTTACTTTCTATATATCGTTTCTCTTACAATATTTTATTTTACATTCTATATTTTATTTTACTTTCTATACTTCATCATTTTTTCTGTATCTTATTTTACTTTCTATATTTCATCTTTCTTTCTTTATTTTATTTTACTTTCTATATTTCATCTCACTTTCTATATTTCATCTTACTTTCTATTTTTCATCTTACCTTCAATTTTTCATTTTACGTTCTATATTTCATCTTTTTTCTACATTTCATTTTACTTTCTATAATTCAACTTTCTTTCTATATTTTATCTTTCTTTCCATTTTTCCTTTTTCTTTCAATATTTCATTTTATTTTATTTTTATTTCTTCTTTCTTTCTGTTTTATATTTTACTTTCTATATTTCATCTTTCTTTCTACGTTTCCTTTAACTTTCTAACTATCTTCATATTTTCTATATTTCATTTTACCTTCTTTCCATATTTCATTTTAGTTTCTTTATTTCATCTTTCTTTCTTTATTTCATGTTACTTTCTATATTTCATCTTTCTTTATATATTTCATTTTACTTTCTATATTTCATTATACTTTCTATATTTCATATTTCATTATATATTTCATTTTACTTTCTTTTTTTTAACCTTCTTTCTATATTTTATTTTACTTTCTACATTTCATCTTTCTTTATAAATTTCATTTTACTTTCTATATTTAATCTTTCTTTCTGTATTTCATTTGACTTTCTATATTTCATCTTTCTTTCTGTATTTTATTTTACTTTCTATTTTTCATCTTACTTTTTATTTTTCATTTTACTTTCTATATTTCAACTTCTTTCTATATATCATTTGCCTTTCTATAATTCACCTTTCTTTCTATAATTCATCTTTCTTTCCATATTTCCTTTTTCTTTCAATATTTTATTTTTTTATTTCATCTTTCTTTCTATATTACATTTTACTTTCTATATTTCATCTTTCTCTATATATTTCTTTTTACTTTCTCTATTTTATATTTCTTTCTATATTTCATTTTACTTTCTATTTTTCATTTTTCTTTCTTTAATTCATGTTACTTTCTGTACATCATTTTTTTACTATATTTTATTTTACTTTCTATATTTCATCTTTCTTTATATATTTCATTTTACTTTCTATATTCCATTATACTTTCTACTTTCATATTTCATTCTATATTTCATTTTACTTTCCTTATTTTTACCTTTTTTCTATATTTTATTTTACTTTCTATATTTCATCTTTCTTTCTAAATTTTATTTTACTTTCTATATTTACTCTTTCTTTCTGTATTTCATCTTTCTTTCTGTATTTCATTTCACTTTCTATATTTCATCTTTCTTTCTATATTTCATTTTAGTTTCTATATTTCATCTTTCTTTCTTTATTTCATGTTACTTTCTATATATCGTTTCTCTTACAATATTTTATTTTACATTCTATATTTTATTTTACTTTCTATACTTCATCATTTTTTCTGTATCTTATTTTACTTTCTATATTTCATCTTTCTTTCTTTATTTTATTTTACTTTCTATATTTCATCTCACTTTCTATATTTCATCTTACTTTCTATTTTTCATCTTACCTTCAATTTTTCATTTTACGTTCTATATTTCATCTTTTTTCTACATTTCATTTTACTTTCTATAATTCAACTTTCTTTCTATATTTTATCTTTCTTTCCATTTTTCCTTTTTCTTTCAATATTTCATTTTATTTTATTTTTATTTCTTCTTTCTTTCTGTTTTATATTTTACTTTCTATATTTCATCTTTCTTTCTACGTTTCCTTTAACTTTCTAACTATCTTCATATTTTCTATATTTCATTTTACCTTCTTTCCATATTTCATTTTAGTTTCTTTATTTCATCTTTCTTTCTTTATTTCATGTTACTTTCTTTATTTCATGTTACTTTCTATATTTCATCTTTCTTTATATATTTCATTATACTTTCTATATTTCATATTTCATTATATATTTCATTTTACTTTCTTTTTTTTAACCTTCTTTCTATATTTTATTTTACTTTCTACATTTCATCTTTCTTTATAAATTTCATTTTACTTTCTATATTTAATCTTTCTTTCTGTATTTCATTTGACTTTCTATATTTCATCTTTCTTTCTGTATTTTATTTTACTTTCTATTTTTCATCTTACTTTTTATTTTTCATTTTACTTTCTATATTTCAACTTCTTTCTATATATCATTTGCCTTTCTATAATTCACCTTTCTTTCTATAATTCATCTTTCTTTCCATATTTCCTTTTTCTTTCAATATTTTATTTTTTTATTTCATCTTTCTTTCTATATTACATTTTACTTTCTATATTTCATCTTTCTCTATATATTTCTTTTTACTTTCTCTATTTTATATTTCTTTCTATATTTCATTTTACTTTCTATTTTTCATTTTTCTTTCTTTAATTCATGTTACTTTCTGTACATCATTTTTTTACTATATTTTATTTTACTTTCTATATTTCATCTTTCTTTATATATTTCATTTTACTTTCTATATTCCATTATACTTTCTACTTTCATATTTCATTCTATATTTCATTTTACTTTCCTTATTTTTACCTTTTTTCTATATTTTATTTTACTTTCTATATTTCATCTTTCTTTCTAAATTTTATTTTACTTTCTATATTTACTCTTTCTTTCTGTATTTCATCTTTCTTTCTGTATTTCATTTCACTTTCTATATTTCATCTTTCTTTCTATATTTCATTTTAGTTTCTATATTTCATCTTTCTTTCTTTATTTCATGTTACTTTCTATATATCGTTTCTCTTACAATATTTTATTTTACATTCTATATTTTATTTTACTTTCTATACTTCATCATTTTTTCTGTATCTTATTTTACTTTCTATATTTCATCTTTCTTTCTTTATTTTATTTTACTTTCTATATTTCATCTCACTTTCTATATTTCATCTTACTTTCTATTTTTCATCTTACCTTCAATTTTTCATTTTACGTTCTATATTTCATCTTTTTTCTACATTTCATTTTACTTTCTATAATTCAACTTTCTTTCTATATTTTATCTTTCTTTCCATTTTTCCTTTTTCTTTCAATATTTCATTTTATTTTATTTTTATTTCTTCTTTCTTTCTGTTTTATATTTTACTTTCTATATTTCATCTTTCTTTCTACGTTTCCTTTAACTTTCTAACTATCTTCATATTTTCTATATTTCATTTTACCTTCTTTCCATATTTCATTTTAGTTTCTTTATTTCATCTTTCTTTCTTTATTTCATGTTACTTTCTATATTTCATCTTTCTTTATATATTTCATTTTACTTTCTATATTTCATTATACTTTCTATATTTCATATTTCATTATATATTTCATTTTACTTTCTTTTTTTTAACCTTCTTTCTATATTTTATTTTACTTTCTACATTTCATCTTTCTTTATAAATTTCATTTTACTTTCTATATTTAATCTTTCTTTCTGTATTTCATTTGACTTTCTATATTTCATCTTTCTTTCTGTATTTTATTTTACTTTCTATTTTTCATCTTACTTTTTATTTTTCATTTTACTTTCTATATTTCAACTTCTTTCTATATATCATTTGCCTTTCTATAATTCACCTTTCTTTCTATAATTCATCTTTCTTTCCATATTTCCTTTTTCTTTCAATATTTTATTTTTTTATTTCATCTTTCTTTCTATATTACATTTTACTTTCTATATTTCATCTTTCTCTATATATTTCTTTTTACTTTCTCTATTTTATATTTCTTTCTATATTTCATTTTACTTTCTATTTTTCATTTTTCTTTCTTTAATTCATGTTACTTTCTGTACATCATTTTTTTACTATATTTTATTTTACTTTCTATATTTCATCTTTCTTTATATATTTCATTTTACTTTCTATATTCCATTATACTTTCTACTTTCATATTTCATTCTATATTTCATTTTACTTTCCTTATTTTTACCTTTTTTCTATATTTTATTTTACTTTCTATATTTCATCTTTCTTTCTAAATTTTATTTTACTTTCTATATTTACTCTTTCTTTCTGTATTTCATCTTTCTTTCTGTATTTCATTTCACTTTCTATATTTCATCTTTCTTTCTATATTTCATTTTAGTTTCTATATTTCATCTTTCTTTCTTTATTTCATGTTACTTTCTATATATCGTTTCTCTTACAATATTTTATTTTACATTCTATATTTTATTTTACTTTCTATACTTCATCATTTTTTCTGTATCTTATTTTACTTTCTATATTTCATCTTTCTTTCTTTATTTTATTTTACTTTCTATATTTCATCTCACTTTCTATATTTCATCTTACTTTCTATTTTTCATCTTACCTTCAATTTTTCATTTTACGTTCTATATTTCATCTTTTTTCTACATTTCATTTTACTTTCTATAATTCAACTTTCTTTCTATATTTTATCTTTCTTTCCATTTTTCCTTTTTCTTTCAATATTTCATTTTATTTTATTTTTATTTCTTCTTTCTTTCTGTTTTATATTTTACTTTCTATATTTCATCTTTCTTTCTACGTTTCCTTTAACTTTCTAACTATCTTCATATTTTCTATATTTCATTTTACCTTCTTTCCATATTTCATTTTAGTTTCTTTATTTCATCTTTCTTTCTTTATTTCATGTTACTTTCTATATTTCATCTTTCTTTATATATTTCATTTTACTTTCTATATTTCATTATACTTTCTATATTTCATATTTCATTATATATTTCATTTTACTTTCTTTTTTTTAACCTTCTTTCTATATTTTATTTTACTTTCTACATTTCATCTTTCTTTATAAATTTCATTTTACTTTCTATATTTAATCTTTCTTTCTGTATTTCATTTGACTTTCTATATTTCATCTTTCTTTCTGTATTTTATTTTACTTTCTATTTTTCATCTTACTTTTTATTTTTCATTTTACTTTCTATATTTCAACTTCTTTCTATATATCATTTGCCTTTCTATAATTCACCTTTCTTTCTATAATTCATCTTTCTTTCCATATTTCCTTTTTCTTTCAATATTTTATTTTTTTATTTCATCTTTCTTTCTATATTACATTTTACTTTCTATATTTCATCTTTCTCTATATATTTCTTTTTACTTTCTCTATTTTATATTTCTTTCTATATTTCATTTTACTTTCTATTTTTCATTTTTCTTTCTTTAATTCATGTTACTTTCTGTACATCATTTTTTTACTATATTTTATTTTACTTTCTATATTTCATCTTTCTTTATATATTTCATTTTACTTTCTATATTCCATTATACTTTCTACTTTCATATTTCATTCTATATTTCATTTTACTTTCCTTATTTTTACCTTTTTTCTATATTTTATTTTACTTTCTATATTTCATCTTTCTTTCTAAATTTTATTTTACTTTCTATATTTACTCTTTCTTTCTGTATTTCATCTTTCTTTCTGTATTTCATTTCACTTTCTATATTTCATCTTTCTTTCTATATTTCATTTTAGTTTCTATATTTCATCTTTCTTTCTTTATTTCATGTTACTTTCTATATATCGTTTCTCTTACAATATTTTATTTTACATTCTATATTTTATTTTACTTTCTATACTTCATCATTTTTTCTGTATCTTATTTTACTTTCTATATTTCATCTTTCTTTCTTTATTTTATTTTACTTTCTATATTTCATCTCACTTTCTATATTTCATCTTACTTTCTATTTTTCATCTTACCTTCAATTTTTCATTTTACGTTCTATATTTCATCTTTTTTCTACATTTCATTTTACTTTCTATAATTCAACTTTCTTTCTATATTTTATCTTTCTTTCCATTTTTCCTTTTTCTTTCAATATTTCATTTTATTTTATTTTTATTTCTTCTTTCTTTCTGTTTTATATTTTACTTTCTATATTTCATCTTTCTTTCTACGTTTCCTTTAACTTTCTAAATATCTTCATATTTTCTATATTTCATTTTACCTTCTTTCCATATTTCATTTTAGTTTCTTTATTTCATCTTTCTTTCTTTATTTCATGTTACTTTCTATATTTCATCTTTCTTTATATATTTCATTTTACTTTCTATATTTCATTATACTTTCTATATTTCATATTTCATTATATATTTCATTTTACTTTCTTTTTTTTAACCTTCTTTCTATATTTTATTTTACTTTCTACATTTCATCTTTCTTTATAAATTTCATTTTACTTTCTATATTTAATCTTTCTTTCTGTATTTCATTTGACTTTCTATATTTCATCTTTCTTTCTGTATTTTATTTTACTTTCTATTTTTCATCTTACTTTTTATTTTTCATTTTACTTTCTATATTTCAACTTCTTTCTATATATCATTTGCCTTTCTATAATTCACCTTTCTTTCTATAATTCATCTTTCTTTCCATATTTCCTTTTTCTTTCAATATTTTATTTTTTTATTTCATCTTTCTTTCTATATTACATTTTACTTTCTATATTTCATCTTTCTCTATATATTTCTTTTTACTTTCTCTATTTTATATTTCTTTCTATATTTCATTTTACTTTCTATTTTTCATTTTTCTTTCTTTAATTCATGTTACTTTCTGTACATCATTTTTTTACTATATTTTATTTTACTTTCTATATTTCATCTTTCTTTATATATTTCATTTTACTTTCTATATTCCATTATACTTTCTACTTTCATATTTCATTCTATATTTCATTTTACTTTCCTTATTTTTACCTTTTTTCTATATTTTATTTTACTTTCTATATTTCATCTTTCTTTCTAAATTTTATTTTACTTTCTATATTTACTCTTTCTTTCTGTATTTCATCTTTCTTTCTGTATTTCATTTCACTTTCTATATTTCATCTTTCTTTCTATATTTCATTTTAGTTTCTATATTTCATCTTTCTTTCTTTATTTCATGTTACTTTCTATATATCGTTTCTCTTACAATATTTTATTTTACATTCTATATTTTATTTTACTTTCTATACTTCATCATTTTTTCTGTATCTTATTTTACTTTCTATATTTCATCTTTTTTTCTTTATTTTATTTTACTTTCTATATTTCATCTCACTTTCTATATTTCATCTTACTTTCTATTTTTCATCTTACCTTCAATTTTTCATTTTACGTTCTATATTTCATCTTTTTTCTACATTTCATTTTACTTTCTATAATTCAACTTTCTTTCTATATTTTATCTTTCTTTCCATTTTTCCTTTTTCTTTCAATATTTCATTTTATTTTATTTTTATTTCTTCTTTCTTTCTGTTTTATATTTTACTTTCTATATTTCATCTTTCTTTCTACGTTTCCTTTAACTTTCTAACTATCTTCATATTTTCTATATTTCATTTTACCTTCTTTCCATATTTCATTTTAGTTTCTTTATTTCATCTTTCTTTCTTTATTTCATGTTACTTTCTATATTTCATCTTTCTTTATATATTTCATTTTACTTTCTATATTTCATTATACTTTCTATATTTCATATTTCATTATATATTTCATTTTACTTTCTTTTTTTTAACCTTCTTTCTATATTTTATTTTACTTTCTACATTTCATCTTTCTTTATAAATTTCATTTTACTTTCTATATTTAATCTTTCTTTCTGTATTTCATTTGACTTTCTATATTTCATCTTTCTTTCTGTATTTTATTTTACTTTCTATTTTTCATCTTACTTTTTATTTTTCATTTTACTTTCTATATTTCAACTTCTTTCTATATATCATTTGCCTTTCTATAATTCACCTTTCTTTCTATAATTCATCTTTCTTTCCATATTTCCTTTTTCTTTCAATATTTTATTTTTTTATTTCATCTTTCTTTCTATATTACATTTTACTTTCTATATTTCATCTTTCTCTATATATTTCTTTTTACTTTCTCTATTTTATATTTCTTTCTATATTTCATTTTACTTTCTATTTTTCATTTTTCTTTCTTTAATTCATGTTACTTTCTGTACATCATTTTTTTACTATATTTTATTTTACTTTCTATATTTCATCTTTCTTTATATATTTCATTTTACTTTCTATATTCCATTATACTTTCTACTTTCATATTTCATTCTATATTTCATTTTACTTTCCTTATTTTTACCTTTTTTCTATATTTTATTTTACTTTCTATATTTCATCTTTCTTTCTAAATTTTATTTTACTTTCTATATTTACTCTTTCTTTCTGTATTTCATCTTTCTTTCTGTATTTCATTTCACTTTCTATATTTCATCTTTCTTTCTATATTTCATTTTAGTTTCTATATTTCATCTTTCTTTCTTTATTTCATGTTACTTTCTATATATCGTTTCTCTTACAATATTTTATTTTACATTCTATATTTTATTTTACTTTCTATACTTCATCATTTTTTCTGTATCTTATTTTACTTTCTATATTTCATCTTTCTTTCTTTATTTTATTTTACTTTCTATATTTCATCTCACTTTCTATATTTCATCTTACTTTCTATTTTTCATCTTACCTTCAATTTTTCATTTTACGTTCTATATTTCATCTTTTTTCTACATTTCATTTTACTTTCTATAATTCAACTTTCTTTCTATATTTTATCTTTCTTTCCATTTTTCCTTTTTCTTTCAATATTTCATTTTATTTTATTTTTATTTCTTCTTTCTTTCTGTTTTATATTTTACTTTCTATATTTCATCTTTCTTTCTACGTTTCCTTTAACTTTCTAACTATCTTCATATTTTCTATATTTCATTTTACCTTCTTTCCATATTTCATTTTAGTTTCTTTATTTCATCTTTCTTTCTTTATTTCATGTTACTTTCTATATTTCATCTTTCTTTATATATTTCATTTTACTTTCTATATTTCATTATACTTTCTATATTTCATATTTCATTATATATTTCATTTTACTTTCTTTTTTTTAACCTTCTTTCTATATTTTATTTTACTTTCTACATTTCATCTTTCTTTATAAATTTCATTTTACTTTCTATATTTAATCTTTCTTTCTGTATTTCATTTGACTTTCTATATTTCATCTTTCTTTCTGTATTTTATTTTACTTTCTATTTTTCATCTTACTTTTTATTTTTCATTTTACTTTCTATATTTCAACTTCTTTCTATATATCATTTGCCTTTCTATAATTCACCTTTCTTTCTATAATTCATCTTTCTTTCCATATTTCCTTTTTCTTTCAATATTTTATTTTTTTATTTCATCTTTCTTTCTATATTACATTTTACTTTCTATATTTCATCTTTCTCTATATATTTCTTTTTACTTTCTCTATTTTATATTTCTTTCTATATTTCATTTTACTTTCTATTTTTCATTTTTCTTTCTTTAATTCATGTTACTTTCTGTACATCATTTTTTTACTATATTTTATTTTACTTTCTATATTTCATCTTTCTTTATATATTTCATTTTACTTTCTATATTCCATTATACTTTCTACTTTCATATTTCATTCTATATTTCATTTTACTTTCCTTATTTTTACCTTTTTTCTATATTTTATTTTACTTTCTATATTTCATCTTTCTTTCTAAATTTTATTTTACTTTCTATATTTACTCTTTCTTTCTGTATTTCATCTTTCTTTCTGTATTTCATTTCACTTTCTATATTTCATCTTTCTTTCTATATTTCATTTTAGTTTCTATATTTCATCTTTCTTTCTTTATTTCATGTTACTTTCTATATATCGTTTCTCTTACAATATTTTATTTTACATTCTATATTTTATTTTACTTTCTATACTTCATCATTTTTTCTGTATCTTATTTTACTTTCTATATTTCATCTTTCTTTCTTTATTTTATTTTACTTTCTATATTTCATCTCACTTTCTATATTTCATCTTACTTTCTATTTTTCATCTTACCTTCAATTTTTCATTTTACGTTCTATATTTCATCTTTTTTCTACATTTCATTTTACTTTCTATAATTCAACTTTCTTTCTATATTTTATCTTTCTTTCCATTTTTCCTTTTTCTTTCAATATTTCATTTTATTTTATTTTTATTTCTTCTTTCTTTCTGTTTTATATTTTACTTTCTATATTTCATCTTTCTTTCTACGTTTCCTTTAACTTTCTAACTATCTTCATATTTTCTATATTTCATTTTACCTTCTTTCCATATTTCATTTTAGTTTCTTTATTTCATCTTTCTTTCTTTATTTCATGTTACTTTCTATATTTCATCTTTCTTTATATATTTCATTTTACTTTCTATATTTCATTATACTTTCTATATTTCATATTTCATTATATATTTCATTTTACTTTCTTTTTTTTAACCTTCTTTCTATATTTTATTTTACTTTCTACATTTCATCTTTCTTTATAAATTTCATTTTACTTTCTATATTTAATCTTTCTTTCTGTATTTCATTTGACTTTCTATATTTCATCTTTCTTTCTGTATTTTATTTTACTTTCTATTTTTCATCTTACTTTTTATTTTTCATTTTACTTTCTATATTTCAACTTCTTTCTATATATCATTTGCCTTTCTATAATTCACCTTTCTTTCTATAATTCATCTTTCTTTCCATATTTCCTTTTTCTTTCAATATTTTATTTTTTTATTTCATCTTTCTTTCTATATTACATTTTACTTTCTATATTTCATCTTTCTCTATATATTTCTTTTTACTTTCTCTATTTTATATTTCTTTCTATATTTCATTTTACTTTCTATTTTTCATTTTTCTTTCTTTAATTCATGTTACTTTCTGTACATCATTTTTTTACTATATTTTATTTTACTTTCTATATTTCATCTTTCTTTATATATTTCATTTTACTTTCTATATTCCATTATACTTTCTACTTTCATATTTCATTCTATATTTCATTTTACTTTCCTTATTTTTACCTTTTTTCTATATTTTATTTTACTTTCTATATTTCATCTTTCTTTCTAAATTTTATTTTACTTTCTATATTTACTCTTTCTTTCTGTATTTCATCTTTCTTTCTGTATTTCATTTCACTTTCTATATTTCATCTTTCTTTCTATATTTCATTTTAGTTTCTATATTTCATCTTTCTTTCTTTATTTCATGTTACTTTCTATATATCGTTTCTCTTACAATATTTTATTTTACATTCTATATTTTATTTTACTTTCTATACTTCATCATTTTTTCTGTATCTTATTTTACTTTCTATATTTCATCTTTCTTTCTTTATTTTATTTTACTTTCTATATTTCATCTCACTTTCTATATTTCATCTTACTTTCTATTTTTCATCTTACCTTCAATTTTTCATTTTACGTTCTATATTTCATCTTTTTTCTACATTTCATTTTACTTTCTATAATTCAACTTTCTTTCTATATTTTATCTTTCTTTCCATTTTTCCTTTTTCTTTCAATATTTCATTTTATTTTATTTTTATTTCTTCTTTCTTTCTGTTTTATATTTTACTTTCTATATTTCATCTTTCTTTCTACGTTTCCTTTAACTTTCTAAATATCTTCATATTTTCTATATTTCATTTTACCTTCTTTCCATATTTCATTTTAGTTTCTTTATTTCATCTTTCTTTCTTTATTTCATGTTACTTTCTATATTTCATCTTTCTTTATATATTTCATTTTACTTTCTATATTTCATTATACTTTCTATATTTCATATTTCATTATATATTTCATTTTACTTTCTTTTTTTTAACCTTCTTTCTATATTTTATTTTACTTTCTACATTTCATCTTTCTTTATAAATTTCATTTTACTTTCTATATTTAATCTTTCTTTCTGTATTTCATTTGACTTTCTATATTTCATCTTTCTTTCTGTATTTTATTTTACTTTCTATTTTTCATCTTACTTTTTATTTTTCATTTTACTTTCTATATTTCAACTTCTTTCTATATATCATTTGCCTTTCTATAATTCACCTTTCTTTCTATAATTCATCTTTCTTTCCATATTTCCTTTTTCTTTCAATATTTTATTTTTTTATTTCATCTTTCTTTCTATATTACATTTTACTTTCTATATTTCATCTTTCTCTATATATTTCTTTTTACTTTCTCTATTTTATATTTCTTTCTATATTTCATTTTACTTTCTATTTTTCATTTTTCTTTCTTTAATTCATGTTACTTTCTGTACATCATTTTTTTACTATATTTTATTTTACTTTCTATATTTCATCTTTCTTTATATATTTCATTTTACTTTCTATATTCCATTATACTTTCTACTTTCATATTTCATTCTATATTTCATTTTACTTTCCTTATTTTTACCTTTTTTCTATATTTTATTTTACTTTCTATATTTCATCTTTCTTTCTAAATTTTATTTTACTTTCTATATTTACTCTTTCTTTCTGTATTTCATCTTTCTTTCTGTATTTCATTTCACTTTCTATATTTCATCTTTCTTTCTATATTTCATTTTAGTTTCTATATTTCATCTTTCTTTCTTTATTTCATGTTACTTTCTATATATCGTTTCTCTTACAATATTTTATTTTACATTCTATATTTTATTTTACTTTCTATACTTCATCATTTTTTCTGTATCTTATTTTACTTTCTATATTTCATCTTTTTTTCTTTATTTTATTTTACTTTCTATATTTCATCTCACTTTCTATATTTCATCTTACTTTCTATTTTTCATCTTACCTTCAATTTTTCATTTTACGTTCTATATTTCATCTTTTTTCTACATTTCATTTTACTTTCTATAATTCAACTTTCTTTCTATATTTTATCTTTCTTTCCATTTTTCCTTTTTCTTTCAATATTTCATTTTATTTTATTTTTATTTCTTCTTTCTTTCTGTTTTATATTTTACTTTCTATATTTCATCTTTCTTTCTACGTTTCCTTTAACTTTCTAACTATCTTCATATTTTCTATATTTCATTTTACCTTCTTTCCATATTTCATTTTAGTTTCTTTATTTCATCTTTCTTTCTTTATTTCATGTTACTTTCTATATTTCATCTTTCTTTATATATTTCATTTTACTTTCTATATTTCATTATACTTTCTATATTTCATATTTCATTATATATTTCATTTTACTTTCTTTTTTTTAACCTTCTTTCTATATTTTATTTTACTTTCTACATTTCATCTTTCTTTATAAATTTCATTTTACTTTCTATATTTAATCTTTCTTTCTGTATTTCATTTGACTTTCTATATTTCATCTTTCTTTCTGTATTTTATTTTACTTTCTATTTTTCATCTTACTTTTTATTTTTCATTTTACTTTCTATATTTCAACTTCTTTCTATATATCATTTGCCTTTCTATAATTCACCTTTCTTTCTATAATTCATCTTTCTTTCCATATTTCCTTTTTCTTTCAATATTTTATTTTTTTATTTCATCTTTCTTTCTATATTACATTTTACTTTCTATATTTCATCTTTCTCTATATATTTCTTTTTACTTTCTCTATTTTATATTTCTTTCTATATTTCATTTTACTTTCTATTTTTCATTTTTCTTTCTTTAATTCATGTTACTTTCTGTACATCATTTTTTTACTATATTTTATTTTACTTTCTATATTTCATCTTTCTTTATATATTTCATTTTACTTTCTATATTCCATTATACTTTCTACTTTCATATTTCATTCTATATTTCATTTTACTTTCCTTATTTTTACCTTTTTTCTATATTTTATTTTACTTTCTATATTTCATCTTTCTTTCTAAATTTTATTTTACTTTCTATATTTACTCTTTCTTTCTGTATTTCATCTTTCTTTCTGTATTTCATTTCACTTTCTATATTTCATCTTTCTTTCTATATTTCATTTTAGTTTCTATATTTCATCTTTCTTTCTTTATTTCATGTTACTTTCTATATATCGTTTCTCTTACAATATTTTATTTTACATTCTATATTTTATTTTACTTTCTATACTTCATCATTTTTTCTGTATCTTATTTTACTTTCTATATTTCATCTTTCTTTCTTTATTTTATTTTACTTTCTATATTTCATCTCACTTTCTATATTTCATCTTACTTTCTATTTTTCATCTTACCTTCAATTTTTCATTTTACGTTCTATATTTCATCTTTTTTCTACATTTCATTTTACTTTCTATAATTCAACTTTCTTTCTATATTTTATCTTTCTTTCCATTTTTCCTTTTTCTTTCAATATTTCATTTTATTTTATTTTTATTTCTTCTTTCTTTCTGTTTTATATTTTACTTTCTATATTTCATCTTTCTTTCTACGTTTCCTTTAACTTTCTAACTATCTTCATATTTTCTATATTTCATTTTACCTTCTTTCCATATTTCATTTTAGTTTCTTTATTTCATCTTTCTTTCTTTATTTCATGTTACTTTCTATATTTCATCTTTCTTTATATATTTCATTTTACTTTCTATATTTCATTATACTTTCTATATTTCATATTTCATTATATATTTCATTTTACTTTCTTTTTTTTAACCTTCTTTCTATATTTTATTTTACTTTCTACATTTCATCTTTCTTTATAAATTTCATTTTACTTTCTATATTTAATCTTTCTTTCTGTATTTCATTTGACTTTCTATATTTCATCTTTCTTTCTGTATTTTATTTTACTTTCTATTTTTCATCTTACTTTTTATTTTTCATTTTACTTTCTATATTTCAACTTCTTTCTATATATCATTTGCCTTTCTATAATTCACCTTTCTTTCTATAATTCATCTTTCTTTCCATATTTCCTTTTTCTTTCAATATTTTATTTTTTTATTTCATCTTTCTTTCTATATTACATTTTACTTTCTATATTTCATCTTTCTCTATATATTTCTTTTTACTTTCTCTATTTTATATTTCTTTCTATATTTCATTTTACTTTCTATTTTTCATTTTTCTTTCTTTAATTCATGTTACTTTCTGTACATCATTTTTTTACTATATTTTATTTTACTTTCTATATTTCATCTTTCTTTATATATTTCATTTTACTTTCTATATTCCATTATACTTTCTACTTTCATATTTCATTCTATATTTCATTTTACTTTCCTTATTTTTACCTTTTTTCTATATTTTATTTTACTTTCTATATTTCATCTTTCTTTCTAAATTTTATTTTACTTTCTATATTTACTCTTTCTTTCTGTATTTCATCTTTCTTTCTGTATTTCATTTCACTTTCTATATTTCATCTTTCTTTCTATATTTCATTTTAGTTTCTATATTTCATCTTTCTTTCTTTATTTCATGTTACTTTCTATATATCGTTTCTCTTACAATATTTTATTTTACATTCTATATTTTATTTTACTTTCTATACTTCATCATTTTTTCTGTATCTTATTTTACTTTCTATATTTCATCTTTCTTTCTTTATTTTATTTTACTTTCTATATTTCATCTCACTTTCTATATTTCATCTTACTTTCTATTTTTCATCTTACCTTCAATTTTTCATTTTACGTTCTATATTTCATCTTTTTTCTACATTTCATTTTACTTTCTATAATTCAACTTTCTTTCTATATTTTATCTTTCTTTCCATTTTTCCTTTTTCTTTCAATATTTCATTTTATTTTATTTTTATTTCTTCTTTCTTTCTGTTTTATATTTTACTTTCTATATTTCATCTTTCTTTCTACGTTTCCTTTAACTTTCTAAATATCTTCATATTTTCTATATTTCATTTTACCTTCTTTCCATATTTCATTTTAGTTTCTTTATTTCATCTTTCTTTCTTTATTTCATGTTACTTTCTATATTTCATCTTTCTTTATATATTTCATTTTACTTTCTATATTTCATTATACTTTCTATATTTCATATTTCATTATATATTTCATTTTACTTTCTTTTTTTTAACCTTCTTTCTATATTTTATTTTACTTTCTACATTTCATCTTTCTTTATAAATTTCATTTTACTTTCTATATTTAATCTTTCTTTCTGTATTTCATTTGACTTTCTATATTTCATCTTTCTTTCTGTATTTTATTTTACTTTCTATTTTTCATCTTACTTTTTATTTTTCATTTTACTTTCTATATTTCAACTTCTTTCTATATATCATTTGCCTTTCTATAATTCACCTTTCTTTCTATAATTCATCTTTCTTTCCATATTTCCTTTTTCTTTCAATATTTTATTTTTTTATTTCATCTTTCTTTCTATATTACATTTTACTTTCTATATTTCATCTTTCTCTATATATTTCTTTTTACTTTCTCTATTTTATATTTCTTTCTATATTTCATTTTACTTTCTATTTTTCATTTTTCTTTCTTTAATTCATGTTACTTTCTGTACATCATTTTTTTACTATATTTTATTTTACTTTCTATATTTCATCTTTCTTTATATATTTCATTTTACTTTCTATATTCCATTATACTTTCTACTTTCATATTTCATTCTATATTTCATTTTACTTTCCTTATTTTTACCTTTTTTCTATATTTTATTTTACTTTCTATATTTCATCTTTCTTTCTAAATTTTATTTTACTTTCTATATTTACTCTTTCTTTCTGTATTTCATCTTTCTTTCTGTATTTCATTTCACTTTCTATATTTCATCTTTCTTTCTATATTTCATTTTAGTTTCTATATTTCATCTTTCTTTCTTTATTTCATGTTACTTTCTATATATCGTTTCTCTTACAATATTTTATTTTACATTCTATATTTTATTTTACTTTCTATACTTCATCATTTTTTCTGTATCTTATTTTACTTTCTATATTTCATCTTTCTTTCTTTATTTTATTTTACTTTCTATATTTCATCTCACTTTCTATATTTCATCTTACTTTCTATTTTTCATCTTACCTTCAATTTTTCATTTTACGTTCTATATTTCATCTTTTTTCTACATTTCATTTTACTTTCTATAATTCAACTTTCTTTCTATATTTTATCTTTCTTTCCATTTTTCCTTTTTCTTTCAATATTTCATTTTATTTTATTTTTATTTCTTCTTTCTTTCTGTTTTATATTTTACTTTCTATATTTCATCTTTCTTTCTACGTTTCCTTTAACTTTCTAAATATCTTCATATTTTCTATATTTCATTTTACCTTCTTTCCATATTTCATTTTAGTTTCTTTATTTCATCTTTCTTTCTTTATTTCATGTTACTTTCTATATTTCATCTTTCTTTATATATTTCATTTTACTTTCTATATTTCATTATACTTTCTATATTTCATATTTCATTATATATTTCATTTTACTTTCTTTTTTTTAACCTTCTTTCTATATTTTATTTTACTTTCTACATTTCATCTTTCTTTATAAATTTCATTTTACTTTCTATATTTAATCTTTCTTTCTGTATTTCATTTGACTTTCTATATTTCATCTTTCTTTCTGTATTTTATTTTACTTTCTATTTTTCATCTTACTTTTTATTTTTCATTTTACTTTCTATATTTCAACTTCTTTCTATATATCATTTGCCTTTCTATAATTCACCTTTCTTTCTATAATTCATCTTTCTTTCCATATTTCCTTTTTCTTTCAATATTTTATTTTTTTATTTCATCTTTCTTTCTATATTACATTTTACTTTCTATATTTCATCTTTCTCTATATATTTCTTTTTACTTTCTCTATTTTATATTTCTTTCTATATTTCATTTTACTTTCTATTTTTCATTTTTCTTTCTTTAATTCATGTTACTTTCTGTACATCATTTTTTTACTATATTTTATTTTACTTTCTATATTTCATCTTTCTTTATATATTTCATTTTACTTTCTATATTCCATTATACTTTCTACTTTCATATTTCATTCTATATTTCATTTTACTTTCCTTATTTTTACCTTTTTTCTATATTTTATTTTACTTTCTATATTTCATCTTTCTTTCTAAATTTTATTTTACTTTCTATATTTACTCTTTCTTTCTGTATTTCATCTTTCTTTCTGTATTTCATTTCACTTTCTATATTTCATCTTTCTTTCTATATTTCATTTTAGTTTCTATATTTCATCTTTCTTTCTTTATTTCATGTTACTTTCTATATATCGTTTCTCTTACAATATTTTATTTTACATTCTATATTTTATTTTACTTTCTATACTTCATCATTTTTTCTGTATCTTATTTTACTTTCTATATTTCATCTTTCTTTCTTTATTTTATTTTACTTTCTATATTTCATCTCACTTTCTATATTTCATCTTACTTTCTATTTTTCATCTTACCTTCAATTTTTCATTTTACGTTCTATATTTCATCTTTTTTCTACATTTCATTTTACTTTCTATAATTCAACTTTCTTTCTATATTTTATCTTTCTTTCCATTTTTCCTTTTTCTTTCAATATTTCATTTTATTTTATTTTTATTTCTTCTTTCTTTCTGTTTTATATTTTACTTTCTATATTTCATCTTTCTTTCTACGTTTCCTTTAACTTTCTAAATATCTTCATATTTTCTATATTTCATTTTACCTTCTTTCCATATTTCATTTTAGTTTCTTTATTTCATCTTTCTTTCTTTATTTCATGTTACTTTCTATATTTCATCTTTCTTTATATATTTCATTTTACTTTCTATATTTCATTATACTTTCTATATTTCATATTTCATTATATATTTCATTTTACTTTCTTTTTTTTAACCTTCTTTCTATATTTTATTTTACTTTCTACATTTCATCTTTCTTTATAAATTTCATTTTACTTTCTATATTTAATCTTTCTTTCTGTATTTCATTTGACTTTCTATATTTCATCTTTCTTTCTGTATTTTATTTTACTTTCTATTTTTCATCTTACTTTTTATTTTTCATTTTACTTTCTATATTTCAACTTCTTTCTATATATCATTTGCCTTTCTATAATTCACCTTTCTTTCTATAATTCATCTTTCTTTCCATATTTCCTTTTTCTTTCAATATTTTATTTTTTTATTTCATCTTTCTTTCTATATTACATTTTACTTTCTATATTTCATCTTTCTCTATATATTTCTTTTTACTTTCTCTATTTTATATTTCTTTCTATATTTCATTTTACTTTCTATTTTTCATTTTTCTTTCTTTAATTCATGTTACTTTCTGTACATCATTTTTTTACTATATTTTATTTTACTTTCTATATTTCATCTTTCTTTATATATTTCATTTTACTTTCTATATTCCATTATACTTTCTACTTTCATATTTCATTCTATATTTCATTTTACTTTCCTTATTTTTACCTTTTTTCTATATTTTATTTTACTTTCTATATTTCATCTTTCTTTCTAAATTTTATTTTACTTTCTATATTTACTCTTTCTTTCTGTATTTCATCTTTATTTCTGTATTTCATTTCACTTTCTATATTTCATCTTTCTTTCTATATTTCATTTTAGTTTCTATATTTCATCTTTCTTTCTTTATTTCATGTTACTTTCTATATATCGTTTCTCTTACAATATTTTATTTTACATTCTATATTTTATTTTACTTTCTATACTTCATCATTTTTTCTGTATCTTATTTTACTTTCTATATTTCATCTTTCTTTCTTTATTTTATTTTACTTTCTATATTTCATCTCACTTTCTATATTTCATCTTACTTTCTATTTTTCATCTTACCTTCAATTTTTCATTTTACGTTCTATATTTCATCTTTTTTCTACATTTCATTTTACTTTCTATAATTCAACTTTCTTTCTATATTTTATCTTTCTTTCCATTTTTCCTTTTTCTTTCAATATTTCATTTTATTTTATTTTTATTTCTTCTTTCTTTCTGTTTTATATTTTACTTTCTATATTTCATCTTTCTTTCTACGTTTCCTTTAACTTTCTAAATATCTTCATATTTTCTATATTTCATTTTACCTTCTTTCCATATTTCATTTTAGTTTCTTTATTTCATCTTTCTTTCTTTATTTCATGTTACTTTCTATATTTCATCTTTCTTTATATATTTCATTTTACTTTCTATATTTCATTATACTTTCTATATTTCATATTTCATTATATATTTCATTTTACTTTCTTTTTTTTAACCTTCTTTCTATATTTTATTTTACTTTCTACATTTCATCTTTCTTTATAAATTTCATTTTACTTTCTATATTTAATCTTTCTTTCTGTATTTCATTTGACTTTCTATATTTCATCTTTCTTTCTGTATTTTATTTTACTTTCTATTTTTCATCTTACTTTTTATTTTTCATTTTACTTTCTATATTTCAACTTCTTTCTATATATCATTTGCCTTTCTATAATTCACCTTTCTTTCTATAATTCATCTTTCTTTCCATATTTCCTTTTTCTTTCAATATTTTATTTTTTTATTTCATCTTTCTTTCTATATTACATTTTACTTTCTATATTTCATCTTTCTCTATATATTTCTTTTTACTTTCTCTATTTTATATTTCTTTCTATATTTCATTTTACTTTCTATTTTTCATTTTTCTTTCTTTAATTCATGTTACTTTCTGTACATCATTTTTTTACTATATTTTATTTTACTTTCTATATTTCATCTTTCTTTATATATTTCATTTTACTTTCTATATTCCATTATACTTTCTACTTTCATATTTCATTCTATATTTCATTTTACTTTCCTTATTTTTACCTTTTTTCTATATTTTATTTTACTTTCTATATTTCATCTTTCTTTCTAAATTTTATTTTACTTTCTATATTTACTCTTTCTTTCTGTATTTCATCTTTCTTTCTGTATTTCATTTCACTTTCTATATTTCATCTTTCTTTCTATATTTCATTTTAGTTTCTATATTTCATCTTTCTTTCTTTATTTCATGTTACTTTCTATATATCGTTTCTCTTACAATATTTTATTTTACATTCTATATTTTATTTTACTTTCTATACTTCATCATTTTTTCTGTATCTTATTTTACTTTCTATATTTCATCTTTCTTTCTTTATTTTATTTTACTTTCTATATTTCATCTCACTTTCTATATTTCATCTTACTTTCTATTTTTCATCTTACCTTCAATTTTTCATTTTACGTTCTATATTTCATCTTTTTTCTACATTTCATTTTACTTTCTATAATTCAACTTTCTTTCTATATTTTATCTTTCTTTCCATTTTTCCTTTTTCTTTCAATATTTCATTTTATTTTATTTTTATTTCTTCTTTCTTTCTGTTTTATATTTTACTTTCTATATTTCATCTTTCTTTCTACGTTTCCTTTAACTTTCTAAATATCTTCATATTTTCTATATTTCATTTTACCTTCTTTCCATATTTCATTTTAGTTTCTTTATTTCATCTTTCTTTCTTTATTTCATGTTACTTTCTATATTTCATCTTTCTTTATATATTTCATTTTACTTTCTATATTTCATTATACTTTCTATATTTCATATTTCATTATATATTTCATTTTACTTTCTTTTTTTTAACCTTCTTTCTATATTTTATTTTACTTTCTACATTTCATCTTTCTTTATAAATTTCATTTTACTTTCTATATTTAATCTTTCTTTCTGTATTTCATTTGACTTTCTATATTTCATCTTTCTTTCTGTATTTTATTTTACTTTCTATTTTTCATCTTACTTTTTATTTTTCATTTTACTTTCTATATTTCAACTTCTTTCTATATATCATTTGCCTTTCTATAATTCACCTTTCTTTCTATAATTCATCTTTCTTTCCATATTTCCTTTTTCTTTCAATATTTTATTTTTTTATTTCATCTTTCTTTCTATATTACATTTTACTTTCTATATTTCATCTTTCTCTATATATTTCTTTTTACTTTCTCTATTTTATATTTCTTTCTATATTTCATTTTACTTTCTATTTTTCATTTTTCTTTCTTTAATTCATGTTACTTTCTGTACATCATTTTTTTACTATATTTTATTTTACTTTCTATATTTCATCTTTCTTTATATATTTCATTTTACTTTCTATATTCCATTATACTTTCTACTTTCATATTTCATTCTATATTTCATTTTACTTTCCTTATTTTTACCTTTTTTCTATATTTTATTTTACTTTCTATATTTCATCTTTCTTTCTAAATTTTATTTTACTTTCTATATTTACTCTTTCTTTCTGTATTTCATCTTTCTTTCTGTATTTCATTTCACTTTCTATATTTCATCTTTCTTTCTATATTTCATTTTAGTTTCTATATTTCATCTTTCTTTCTTTATTTCATGTTACTTTCTATATATCGTTTCTCTTACAATATTTTATTTTACATTCTATATTTTATTTTACTTTCTATACTTCATCATTTTTTCTGTATCTTATTTTACTTTCTATATTTCATCTTTCTTTCTTTATTTTATTTTACTTTCTATATTTCATCTCACTTTCTATATTTCATCTTACTTTCTATTTTTCATCTTACCTTCAATTTTTCATTTTACGTTCTATATTTCATCTTTTTTCTACATTTCATTTTACTTTCTATAATTCAACTTTCTTTCTATATTTTATCTTTCTTTCCATTTTTCCTTTTTCTTTCAATATTTCATTTTATTTTATTTTTATTTCTTCTTTCTTTCTGTTTTATATTTTACTTTCTATATTTCATCTTTCTTTCTACGTTTCCTTTAACTTTCTAAATATCTTCATATTTTCTATATTTCATTTTACCTTCTTTCCATATTTCATTTTAGTTTCTTTATTTCATCTTTCTTTCTTTATTTCATGTTACTTTCTATATTTCATCTTTCTTTATATATTTCATTTTACTTTCTATATTTCATTATACTTTCTATATTTCATATTTCATTATATATTTCATTTTACTTTCTTTTTTTTAACCTTCTTTCTATATTTTATTTTACTTTCTACATTTCATCTTTCTTTATAAATTTCATTTTACTTTCTATATTTAATCTTTCTTTCTGTATTTCATTTGACTTTCTATATTTCATCTTTCTTTCTGTATTTTATTTTACTTTCTATTTTTCATCTTACTTTTTATTTTTCATTTTACTTTCTATATTTCAACTTCTTTCTATATATCATTTGCCTTTCTATAATTCACCTTTCTTTCTATAATTCATCTTTCTTTCCATATTTCCTTTTTCTTTCAATATTTTATTTTTTTATTTCATCTTTCTTTCTATATTACATTTTACTTTCTATATTTCATCTTTCTCTATATATTTCTTTTTACTTTCTCTATTTTATATTTCTTTCTATATTTCATTTTACTTTCTATTTTTCATTTTTCTTTCTTTAATTCATGTTACTTTCTGTACATCATTTTTTTACTATATTTTATTTTACTTTCTATATTTCATCTTTCTTTATATATTTCATTTTACTTTCTATATTCCATTATACTTTCTACTTTCATATTTCATTCTATATTTCATTTTACTTTCCTTATTTTTACCTTTTTTCTATATTTTATTTTACTTTCTATATTTCATCTTTCTTTCTAAATTTTATTTTACTTTCTATATTTACTCTTTCTTTCTGTATTTCATCTTTCTTTCTGTATTTCATTTCACTTTCTATATTTCATCTTTCTTTCTATATTTCATTTTAGTTTCTATATTTCATCTTTCTTTCTTTATTTCATGTTACTTTCTATATATCGTTTCTCTTACAATATTTTATTTTACATTCTATATTTTATTTTACTTTCTATACTTCATCATTTTTTCTGTATCTTATTTTACTTTCTATATTTCATCTTTCTTTCTTTATTTTATTTTACTTTCTATATTTCATCTCACTTTCTATATTTCATCTTACTTTCTATTTTTCATCTTACCTTCAATTTTTCATTTTACGTTCTATATTTCATCTTTTTTCTACATTTCATTTTACTTTCTATAATTCAACTTTCTTTCTATATTTTATCTTTCTTTCCATTTTTCCTTTTTCTTTCAATATTTCATTTTATTTTATTTTTATTTCTTCTTTCTTTCTGTTTTATATTTTACTTTCTATATTTCATCTTTCTTTCTACGTTTCCTTTAACTTTCTAAATATCTTCATATTTTCTATATTTCATTTTACCTTCTTTCCATATTTCATTTTAGTTTCTTTATTTCATCTTTCTTTCTTTATTTCATGTTACTTTCTATATTTCATCTTTCTTTATATATTTCATTTTACTTTCTATATTTCATTATACTTTCTATATTTCATATTTCATTATATATTTCATTTTACTTTCTTTTTTTTAACCTTCTTTCTATATTTTATTTTACTTTCTACATTTCATCTTTCTTTATAAATTTCATTTTACTTTCTATATTTAATCTTTCTTTCTGTATTTCATTTGACTTTCTATATTTCATCTTTCTTTCTGTATTTTATTTTACTTTCTATTTTTCATCTTACTTTTTATTTTTCATTTTACTTTCTATATTTCAACTTCTTTCTATATATCATTTGCCTTTCTATAATTCACCTTTCTTTCTATAATTCATCTTTCTTTCCATATTTCCTTTTTCTTTCAATATTTTATTTTTTTATTTCATCTTTCTTTCTATATTACATTTTACTTTCTATATTTCATCTTTCTCTATATATTTCTTTTTACTTTCTCTATTTTATATTTCTTTCTATATTTCATTTTACTTTCTATTTTTCATTTTTCTTTCTTTAATTCATGTTACTTTCTGTACATCATTTTTTTACTATATTTTATTTTACTTTCTATATTTCATCTTTCTTTATATATTTCATTTTACTTTCTATATTCCATTATACTTTCTACTTTCATATTTCATTCTATATTTCATTTTACTTTCCTTATTTTTACCTTTTTTCTATATTTTATTTTACTTTCTATATTTCATCTTTCTTTCTAAATTTTATTTTACTTTCTATATTTACTCTTTCTTTCTGTATTTCATCTTTCTTTCTGTATTTCATTTCACTTTCTATATTTCATCTTTCTTTCTATATTTCATTTTAGTTTCTATATTTCATCTTTCTTTCTTTATTTCATGTTACTTTCTATATATCGTTTCTCTTACAATATTTTATTTTACATTCTATATTTTATTTTACTTTCTATACTTCATCATTTTTTCTGTATCTTATTTTACTTTCTATATTTCATCTTTCTTTCTTTATTTTATTTTACTTTCTATATTTCATCTCACTTTCTATATTTCATCTTACTTTCTATTTTTCATCTTACCTTCAATTTTTCATTTTACGTTCTATATTTCATCTTTTTTCTACATTTCATTTTACTTTCTATAATTCAACTTTCTTTCTATATTTTATCTTTCTTTCCATTTTTCCTTTTTCTTTCAATATTTCATTTTATTTTATTTTTATTTCTTCTTTCTTTCTGTTTTATATTTTACTTTCTATATTTCATCTTTCTTTCTACGTTTCCTTTAACTTTCTAAATATCTTCATATTTTCTATATTTCATTTTACCTTCTTTCCATATTTCATTTTAGTTTCTTTATTTCATCTTTCTTTCTTTATTTCATGTTACTTTCTATATTTCATCTTTCTTTATATATTTCATTTTACTTTCTATATTTCATTATACTTTCTATATTTCATATTTCATTATATATTTCATTTTACTTTCTTTTTTTTAACCTTCTTTCTATATTTTATTTTACTTTCTACATTTCATCTTTCTTTATAAATTTCATTTTACTTTCTATATTTAATCTTTCTTTCTGTATTTCATTTGACTTTCTATATTTCATCTTTCTTTCTGTATTTTATTTTACTTTCTATTTTTCATCTTACTTTTTATTTTTCATTTTACTTTCTATATTTCAACTTCTTTCTATATATCATTTGCCTTTCTATAATTCACCTTTCTTTCTATAATTCATCTTTCTTTCCATATTTCCTTTTTCTTTCAATATTTTATTTTTTTATTTCATCTTTCTTTCTATATTACATTTTACTTTCTATATTTCATCTTTCTCTATATATTTCTTTTTACTTTCTCTATTTTATATTTCTTTCTATATTTCATTTTACTTTCTATTTTTCATTTTTCTTTCTTTAATTCATGTTACTTTCTGTACATCATTTTTTTACTATATTTTATTTTACTTTCTATATTTCATCTTTCTTTATATATTTCATTTTACTTTCTATATTCCATTATACTTTCTACTTTCATATTTCATTCTATATTTCATTTTACTTTCCTTATTTTTACCTTTTTTCTATATTTTATTTTACTTTCTATATTTCATCTTTCTTTCTAAATTTTATTTTACTTTCTATATTTACTCTTTCTTTCTGTATTTCATCTTTCTTTCTGTATTTCATTTCACTTTCTATATTTCATCTTTCTTTCTATATTTCATTTTAGTTTCTATATTTCATCTTTCTTTCTTTATTTCATGTTACTTTCTATATATCGTTTCTCTTACAATATTTTATTTTACATTCTATATTTTATTTTACTTTTTTTACTTCATCATTTTTTCTGTATCTTATTTTACTTTCTATATTTCATCTTTCTTTCTTTATTTTATTTTACTTTCTATATTTCATCTCACTTTCTATATTTCATCTTACTTTCTATTTTTCATCTTACCTTCAATTTTTCATTTTACGTTCTATATTTCATCTTTTTTCTACATTTCATTTTACTTTCTATAATTCAACTTTCTTTCTATATTTTATCTTTCTTTCCATTTTTCCTTTTTCTTTCAATATTTCATTTTATTTTATTTTTATTTCTTCTTTCTTTCTGTTTTATATTTTACTTTCTATATTTCATCTTTCTTTCTACGTTTCCTTTAACTTTCTAAATATCTTCATATTTTCTATATTTCATTTTACCTTCTTTCCATATTTCATTTTAGTTTCTTTCTTTCTTTATTTCATGTTACTTTCTATATTTCATCTTTCTTTATATATTTCATTTTACTTTCTATATTTCATTATACTTTCTATATTTCATATTTCATTATATATTTCATTTTACTTTCTTTTTTTTAACCTTCTTTCTATATTTTATTTTACTTTCTACATTTCATCTTTCTTTATAAATTTCATTTTACTTTCTATATTTAATCTTTCTTTCTGTATTTCATTTGACTTTCTATATTTCATCTTTCTTTCTGTATTTTATTTTACTTTCTATTTTTCATCTTACTTTTTATTTTTCATTTTACTTTCTATATTTCAACTTCTTTCTATATATCATTTGCCTTTCTATAATTCACCTTTCTTTCTATAATTCATCTTTCTTTCCATATTTCCTTTTTCTTTCAATATTTTATTTTTTTATTTCATCTTTCTTTCTATATTACATTTTACTTTCTATATTTCATCTTTCTCTATATATTTCTTTTTACTTTCTCTATTTTATATTTCTTTCTATATTTCATTTTACTTTCTATTTTTCATTTTTCTTTCTTTAATTCATGTTACTTTCTGTACATCATTTTTTTACTATATTTTATTTTACTTTCTATATTTCATCTTTCTTTATATATTTCATTTTACTTTCTATATTCCATTATACTTTCTACTTTCATATTTCATTCTATATTTCATTTTACTTTCCTTATTTTTACCTTTTTTCTATATTTTATTTTACTTTCTATATTTCATCTTTCTTTCTAAATTTTATTTTACTTTCTATATTTACTCTTTCTTTCTGTATTTCATCTTTCTTTCTGTATTTCATTTCACTTTCTATATTTCATCTTTCTTTCTATATTTCATTTTAGTTTCTATATTTCATCTTTCTTTCTTTATTTCATGTTACTTTCTATATATCGTTTCTCTTACAATATTTTATTTTACATTCTATATTTTATTTTACTTTCTATACTTCATCATTTTTTCTGTATCTTATTTTACTTTCTATATTTCATCTTTCTTTCTTTATTTTATTTTACTTTCTATATTTCATCTCACTTTCTATATTTCATCTTACTTTCTATTTTTCATCTTACCTTCAATTTTTCATTTTACGTTCTATATTTCATCTTTTTTCTACATTTCATTTTACTTTCTATAATTCAACTTTCTTTCTATATTTTATCTTTCTTTCCATTTTTCCTTTTTCTTTCAATATTTCATTTTATTTTATTTTTATTTCTTCTTTCTTTCTGTTTTATATTTTACTTTCTATATTTCATCTTTCTTTCTACGTTTCCTTTAACTTTCTAAATATCTTCATATTTTCTATATTTCATTTTACCTTCTTTCCATATTTCATTTTAGTTTCTTTATTTCATCTTTCTTTCTTTATTTCATGTTACTTTCTATATTTCATCTTTCTTTATATATTTCATTTTACTTTCTATATTTCATTATACTTTCTATATTTCATATTTCATTATATATTTCATTTTACTTTCTTTTTTTTAACCTTCTTTCTATATTTTATTTTACTTTCTACATTTCATCTTTCTTTATAAATTTCATTTTACTTTCTATATTTAATCTTTCTTTCTGTATTTCATTTGACTTTCTATATTTCATCTTTCTTTCTGTATTTTATTTTACTTTCTATTTTTCATCTTACTTTTTATTTTTCATTTTACTTTCTATATTTCAACTTCTTTCTATATATCATTTGCCTTTCTATAATTCACCTTTCTTTCTATAATTCATCTTTCTTTCCATATTTCCTTTTTCTTTCAATATTTTATTTTTTTATTTCATCTTTCTTTCTATATTACATTTTACTTTCTATATTTCATCTTTCTCTATATATTTCTTTTTACTTTCTCTATTTTATATTTCTTTCTATATTTCATTTTACTTTCTATTTTTCATTTTTCTTTCTTTAATTCATGTTACTTTCTGTACATCATTTTTTTACTATATTTTATTTTACTTTCTATATTTCATCTTTCTTTCTAAATTTTATTTTACTTTCTATATTTACTCTTTCTTTCTGTATTTCATCTTTCTTTCTGTATTTCATTTCACTTTCTATATTTCATCTTTCTTTCTATATTTCATTTTAGTTTCTATATTTCATCTTTCTTTCTTTATTTCATGTTACTTTCTATATATCGTTTCTCTTACAATATTTTATTTTACATTCTATATTTTATTTTACTTTCTATACTTCATCATTTTTTCTGTATCTTATTTTACTTTCTATATTTCATCTTTCTTTCTTTATTTTATTTTACTTTCTATATTTCATCTCACTTTCTATATTTCATCTTACTTTCTATTTTTCATCTTACCTTCAATTTTTCATTTTACGTTCTATATTTCATCTTTTTTCTACATTTCATTTTACTTTCTATAATTCAACTTTCTTTCTATATTTTATCTTTCTTTCCATTTTTCCTTTTTCTTTCAATATTTCATTTTATTTTATTTTTATTTCTTCTTTCTTTCTGTTTTATATTTTACTTTCTATATTTCATCTTTCTTTCTACGTTTCCTTTAACTTTCTAAATATCTTCATATTTTCTATATTTCATTTTACCTTCTTTCCATATTTCATTTTAGTTTCTTTCTTTCTTTATTTCATGTTACTTTCTATATTTCATCTTTCTTTATATATTTCATTTTACTTTCTATATTTCATTATACTTTCTATATTTCATATTTCATTATATATTTCATTTTACTTTCTTTTTTTTAACCTTCTTTCTATATTTTATTTTACTTTCTACATTTCATCTTTCTTTATAAATTTCATTTTACTTTCTATATTTAATCTTTCTTTCTGTATTTCATTTGACTTTCTATATTTCATCTTTCTTTCTGTATTTTATTTTACTTTCTATTTTTCATCTTACTTTTTATTTTTCATTTTACTTTCTATATTTCAACTTCTTTCTATATATCATTTGCCTTTCTATAATTCACCTTTCTTTCTATAATTCATCTTTCTTTCCATATTTCCTTTTTCTTTCAATATTTTATTTTTTTATTTCATCTTTCTTTCTATATTACATTTTACTTTCTATATTTCATCTTTCTCTATATATTTCTTTTTACTTTCTCTATTTTATATTTCTTTCTATATTTCATTTTACTTTCTATTTTTCATTTTTCTTTCTTTAATTCATGTTACTTTCTGTACATCATTTTTTTACTATATTTTATTTTACTTTCTATATTTCATCTTTCTTTATATATTTCATTTTACTTTCTATATTCCATTATACTTTCTACTTTCATATTTCATTCTATATTTCATTTTACTTTCCTTATTTTTACCTTTTTTCTATATTTTATTTTACTTTCTATATTTCATCTTTCTTTCTAAATTTTATTTTACTTTCTATATTTACTCTTTCTTTCTGTATTTCATCTTTCTTTCTGTATTTCATTTCACTTTCTATATTTCATCTTTCTTTCTATATTTCATTTTAGTTTCTATATTTCATCTTTCTTTCTTTATTTCATGTTACTTTCTATATATCGTTTCTCTTACAATATTTTATTTTACATTCTATATTTTATTTTACTTTCTATACTTCATCATTTTTTCTGTATCTTATTTTACTTTCTATATTTCATCTTTCTTTCTTTATTTTATTTTACTTTCTATATTTCATCTCACTTTCTATATTTCATCTTACTTTCTATTTTTCATCTTACCTTCAATTTTTCATTTTACGTTCTATATTTCATCTTTTTTCTACATTTCATTTTACTTTCTATAATTCAACTTTCTTTCTATATTTTATCTTTCTTTCCATTTTTCCTTTTTCTTTCAATATTTCATTTTATTTTATTTTTATTTCTTCTTTCTTTCTGTTTTATATTTTACTTTCTATATTTCATCTTTCTTTCTACGTTTCCTTTAACTTTCTAAATATCTTCATATTTTCTATATTTCATTTTACCTTCTTTCCATATTTCATTTTAGTTTCTTTATTTCATCTTTCTTTCTTTATTTCATGTTACTTTCTATATTTCATCTTTCTTTATATATTTCATTTTACTTTCTATATTTCATTATACTTTCTATATTTCATATTTCATTATATATTTCATTTTACTTTCTTTTTTTTAACCTTCTTTCTATATTTTATTTTACTTTCTACATTTCATCTTTCTTTATAAATTTCATTTTACTTTCTATATTTAATCTTTCTTTCTGTATTTCATTTGACTTTCTATATTTCATCTTTCTTTCTGTATTTTATTTTACTTTCTATTTTTCATCTTACTTTTTATTTTTCATTTTACTTTCTATATTTCAACTTCTTTCTATATATCATTTGCCTTTCTATAATTCACCTTTCTTTCTATAATTCATCTTTCTTTCCATATTTCCTTTTTCTTTCAATATTTTATTTTTTTATTTCATCTTTCTTTCTATATTACATTTTACTTTCTATATTTCATCTTTCTCTATATATTTCTTTTTACTTTCTCTATTTTATATTTCTTTCTATATTTCATTTTACTTTCTATTTTTCATTTTTCTTTCTTTAATTCATGTTACTTTCTGTACATCATTTTTTTACTATATTTTATTTTACTTTCTATATTTCATCTTTCTTTATATATTTCATTTTACTTTCTATATTCCATTATACTTTCTACTTTCATATTTCATTCTATATTTCATTTTACTTTCCTTATTTTTACCTTTTTTCTATATTTTATTTTACTTTCTATATTTCATCTTTCTTTCTAAATTTTATTTTACTTTCTATATTTACTCTTTCTTTCTGTATTTCATCTTTCTTTCTGTATTTCATTTCACTTTCTATATTTCATCTTTCTTTCTATATTTCATTTTAGTTTCTATATTTCATCTTTCTTTCTTTATTTCATGTTACTTTCTATATATCGTTTCTCTTACAATATTTTATTTTACATTCTATATTTTATTTTACTTTCTATACTTCATCATTTTTTCTGTATCTTATTTTACTTTCTATATTTCATCTTTCTTTCTTTATTTTATTTTACTTTCTATATTTCATCTCACTTTCTATATTTCATCTTACTTTCTATTTTTCATCTTACCTTCAATTTTTCATTTTACGTTCTATATTTCATCTTTTTTCTACATTTCATTTTACTTTCTATAATTCAACTTTCTTTCTATATTTTATCTTTCTTTCCATTTTTCCTTTTTCTTTCAATATTTCATTTTATTTTATTTTTATTTCTTCTTTCTTTCTGTTTTATATTTTACTTTCTATATTTCATCTTTCTTTCTACGTTTCCTTTAACTTTCTAAATATCTTCATATTTTCTATATTTCATTTTACCTTCTTTCCATATTTCATTTTAGTTTCTTTATTTCATCTTTCTTTCTTTATTTCATGTTACTTTCTATATTTCATCTTTCTTTATATATTTCATTTTACTTTCTATATTTCATTATACTTTCTATATTTCATATTTCATTATATATTTCATTTTACTTTCTTTTTTTTAACCTTCTTTCTATATTTTATTTTACTTTCTACATTTCATCTTTCTTTATAAATTTCATTTTACTTTCTATATTTAATCTTTCTTTCTGTATTTCATTTGACTTTCTATATTTCATCTTTCTTTCTGTATTTTATTTTACTTTCTATTTTTCATCTTACTTTTTATTTTTCATTTTACTTTCTATATTTCAACTTCTTTCTATATATCATTTGCCTTTCTATAATTCACCTTTCTTTCTATAATTCATCTTTCTTTCCATATTTCCTTTTTCTTTCAATATTTTATTTTTTTATTTCATCTTTCTTTCTATATTACATTTTACTTTCTATATTTCATCTTTCTCTATATATTTCTTTTTACTTTCTCTATTTTATATTTCTTTCTATATTTCATTTTACTTTCTATTTTTCATTTTTCTTTCTTTAATTCATGTTACTTTCTGTACATCATTTTTTTACTATATTTTATTTTACTTTCTATATTTCATCTTTCTTTATATATTTCATTTTACTTTCTATATTCCATTATACTTTCTACTTTCATATTTCATTCTATATTTCATTTTACTTTCCTTATTTTTACCTTTTTTCTATATTTTATTTTACTTTCTATATTTCATCTTTCTTTCTAAATTTTATTTTACTTTCTATATTTACTCTTTCTTTCTGTATTTCATCTTTCTTTCTGTATTTCATTTCACTTTCTATATTTCATCTTTCTTTCTATATTTCATTTTAGTTTCTATATTTCATCTTTCTTTCTTTATTTCATGTTACTTTCTATATATCGTTTCTCTTACAATATTTTATTTTACATTCTATATTTTATTTTACTTTCTATACTTCATCATTTTTTCTGTATCTTATTTTACTTTCTATATTTCATCTTTCTTTCTTTATTTTATTTTACTTTCTATATTTCATCTCACTTTCTATATTTCATCTTACTTTCTATTTTTCATCTTACCTTCAATTTTTCATTTTACGTTCTATATTTCATCTTTTTTCTACATTTCATTTTACTTTCTATAATTCAACTTTCTTTCTATATTTTATCTTTCTTTCCATTTTTCCTTTTTCTTTCAATATTTCATTTTATTTTATTTTTATTTCTTCTTTCTTTCTGTTTTATATTTTACTTTCTATATTTCATCTTTCTTTCTACGTTTCCTTTAACTTTCTAAATATCTTCATATTTTCTATATTTCATTTTACCTTCTTTCCATATTTCATTTTAGTTTCTTTATTTCATCTTTCTTTCTTTATTTCATGTTACTTTCTATATTTCATCTTTCTTTATATATTTCATTTTACTTTCTATATTTCATTATACTTTCTATATTTCATATTTCATTATATATTTCATTTTACTTTCTTTTTTTTAACCTTCTTTCTATATTTTATTTTACTTTCTACATTTCATCTTTCTTTATAAATTTCATTTTACTTTCTATATTTAATCTTTCTTTCTGTATTTCATTTGACTTTCTATATTTCATCTTTCTTTCTGTATTTTATTTTACTTTCTATTTTTCATCTTACTTTTTATTTTTCATTTTACTTTCTATATTTCAACTTCTTTCTATATATCATTTGCCTTTCTATAATTCACCTTTCTTTCTATAATTCATCTTTCTTTCCATATTTCCTTTTTCTTTCAATATTTTATTTTTTTATTTCATCTTTCTTTCTATATTACATTTTACTTTCTATATTTCATCTTTCTCTATATATTTCTTTTTACTTTCTCTATTTTATATTTCTTTCTATATTTCATTTTACTTTCTATTTTTCATTTTTCTTTCTTTAATTCATGTTACTTTCTGTACATCATTTTTTTACTATATTTTATTTTACTTTCTATATTTCATCTTTCTTTATATATTTCATTTTACTTTCTATATTCCATTATACTTTCTACTTTCATATTTCATTCTATATTTCATTTTACTTTCCTTATTTTTACCTTTTTTCTATATTTTATTTTACTTTCTATATTTCATCTTTCTTTCTAAATTTTATTTTACTTTCTATATTTACTCTTTCTTTCTGTATTTCATTTCACTTTCTATATTTCATCTTTCTTTCTATATTTCATTTTAGTTTCTATATTTCATCTTTCTTTCTTTATTTCATGTTACTTTCTATATATCGTTTCTCTTACAATATTTTATTTTACATTCTATATTTTATTTTACTTTCTATACTTCATCATTTTTTCTGTATCTTATTTTACTTTCTATATTTCATCTTTCTTTCTTTATTTTATTTTACTTTCTATATTTCATCTCACTTTCTATATTTCATCTTACTTTCTATTTTTCATCTTACCTTCAATTTTTCATTTTACGTTCTATATTTCATCTTTTTTCTACATTTCATTTTACTTTCTATAATTCAACTTTCTTTCTATATTTTATCTTTCTTTCCATTTTTCCTTTTTCTTTCAATATTTCATTTTATTTTATTTTTATTTCTTCTTTCTTTCTGTTTTATATTTTACTTTCTATATTTCATCTTTCTTTCTACGTTTCCTTTAACTTTCTAAATATCTTCATATTTTCTATATTTCATTTTACCTTCTTTCCATATTTCATTTTAGTTTCTTTATTTCATCTTTCTTTCTTTATTTCATGTTACTTTCTATATTTCATCTTTCTTTATATATTTCATTTTACTTTCTATATTTCATTATACTTTCTATATTTCATATTTCATTATATATTTCATTTTACTTTCTTTTTTTTAACCTTCTTTCTATATTTTATTTTACTTTCTACATTTCATCTTTCTTTATAAATTTCATTTTACTTTCTATATTTAATCTTTCTTTCTGTATTTCATTTGACTTTCTATATTTCATCTTTCTTTCTGTATTTTATTTTACTTTCTATTTTTCATCTTACTTTTTATTTTTCATTTTACTTTCTATATTTCAACTTCTTTCTATATATCATTTGCCTTTCTATAATTCACCTTTCTTTCTATAATTCATCTTTCTTTCCATATTTCCTTTTTCTTTCAATATTTTATTTTTTTATTTCATCTTTCTTTCTATATTACATTTTACTTTCTATATTTCATCTTTCTCTATATATTTCTTTTTACTTTCTCTATTTTATATTTCTTTCTATATTTCATTTTACTTTCTATTTTTCATTTTTCTTTCTTTAATTCATGTTACTTTCTGTACATCATTTTTTTACTATATTTTATTTTACTTTCTATATTTCATCTTTCTTTATATATTTCATTTTACTTTCTATATTCCATTATACTTTCTACTTTCATATTTCATTCTATATTTCATTTTACTTTCCTTATTTTTACCTTTTTTCTATATTTTATTTTACTTTCTATATTTCATCTTTCTTTCTAAATTTTATTTTACTTTCTATATTTACTCTTTCTTTCTGTATTTCATCTTTCTTTCTGTATTTCATTTCACTTTCTATATTTCATCTTTCTTTCTATATTTCATTTTAGTTTCTATATTTCATCTTTCTTTCTTTATTTCATGTTACTTTCTATATATCGTTTCTCTTACAATATTTTATTTTACATTCTATATTTTATTTTACTTTCTATACTTCATCATTTTTTCTGTATCTTATTTTACTTTCTATATTTCATCTTTCTTTCTTTATTTTATTTTACTTTCTATATTTCATCTCACTTTCTATATTTCATCTTACTTTCTATTTTTCATCTTACCTTCAATTTTTCATTTTACGTTCTATATTTCATCTTTTTTCTACATTTCATTTTACTTTCTATAATTCAACTTTCTTTCTATATTTTATCTTTCTTTCCATTTTTCCTTTTTCTTTCAATATTTCATTTTATTTTATTTTTATTTCTTCTTTCTTTCTGTTTTATATTTTACTTTCTATATTTCATCTTTCTTTCTACGTTTCCTTTAACTTTCTAAATATCTTCATATTTTCTATATTTCATTTTACCTTCTTTCCATATTTCATTTTAGTTTCTTTATTTCATCTTTCTTTCTTTATTTCATGTTACTTTCTATATTTCATCTTTCTTTATATATTTCATTTTACTTTCTATATTTCATTATACTTTCTATATTTCATATTTCATTATATATTTCATTTTACTTTCTTTTTTTTAACCTTCTTTCTATATTTTATTTTACTTTCTACATTTCATCTTTCTTTATAAATTTCATTTTACTTTCTATATTTAATCTTTCTTTCTGTATTTCATTTGACTTTCTATATTTCATCTTTCTTTCTGTATTTTATTTTACTTTCTATTTTTCATCTTACTTTTTATTTTTCATTTTACTTTCTATATTTCAACTTCTTTCTATATATCATTTGCCTTTCTATAATTCACCTTTCTTTCTATAATTCATCTTTCTTTCCATATTTCCTTTTTCTTTCAATATTTTATTTTTTTATTTCATCTTTCTTTCTATATTACATTTTACTTTCTATATTTCATCTTTCTCTATATATTTCTTTTTACTTTCTCTATTTTATATTTCTTTCTATATTTCATTTTACTTTCTATTTTTCATTTTTCTTTCTTTAATTCATGTTACTTTCTGTACATCATTTTTTTACTATATTTTATTTTACTTTCTATATTTCATCTTTCTTTATATATTTCATTTTACTTTCTATATTCCATTATACTTTCTACTTTCATATTTCATTCTATATTTCATTTTACTTTCCTTATTTTTACCTTTTTTCTATATTTTATTTTACTTTCTATATTTCATCTTTCTTTCTAAATTTTATTTTACTTTCTATATTTACTCTTTCTTTCTGTATTTCATCTTTCTTTCTGTATTTCATTTCACTTTCTATATTTCATCTTTCTTTCTATATTTCATTTTAGTTTCTATATTTCATCTTTCTTTCTTTATTTCATGTTACTTTCTATATATCGTTTCTCTTACAATATTTTATTTTACATTCTATATTTTATTTTACTTTCTATACTTCATCATTTTTTCTGTATCTTATTTTACTTTCTATATTTCATCTTTCTTTCTTTATTTTATTTTACTTTCTATATTTCATCTCACTTTCTATATTTCATCTTACTTTCTATTTTTCATCTTACCTTCAATTTTTCATTTTACGTTCTATATTTCATCTTTTTTCTACATTTCATTTTACTTTCTATAATTCAACTTTCTTTCTATATTTTATCTTTCTTTCCATTTTTCCTTTTTCTTTCAATATTTCATTTTATTTTATTTTTATTTCTTCTTTCTTTCTGTTTTATATTTTACTTTCTATATTTCATCTTTCTTTCTACGTTTCCTTTAACTTTCTAAATATCTTCATATTTTCTATATTTCATTTTACCTTCTTTCCATATTTCATTTTAGTTTCTTTATTTCATCTTTCTTTCTTTATTTCATGTTACTTTCTATATTTCATCTTTCTTTATATATTTCATTTTACTTTCTATATTTCATTATACTTTCTATATTTCATATTTCATTATATATTTCATTTTACTTTCTTTTTTTTAACCTTCTTTCTATATTTTATTTTACTTTCTACATTTCATCTTTCTTTATAAATTTCATTTTACTTTCTATATTTAATCTTTCTTTCTGTATTTCATTTGACTTTCTATATTTCATCTTTCTTTCTGTATTTTATTTTACTTTCTATTTTTCATCTTACTTTTTATTTTTCATTTTACTTTCTATATTTCAACTTCTTTCTATATATCATTTGCCTTTCTATAATTCACCTTTCTTTCTATAATTCATCTTTCTTTCCATATTTCCTTTTTCTTTCAATATTTTATTTTTTTATTTCATCTTTCTTTCTATATTACATTTTACTTTCTATATTTCATCTTTCTCTATATATTTCTTTTTACTTTCTCTATTTTATATTTCTTTCTATATTTCATTTTACTTTCTATTTTTCATTTTTCTTTCTTTAATTCATGTTACTTTCTGTACATCATTTTTTTACTATATTTTATTTTACTTTCTATATTTCATCTTTCTTTATATATTTCATTTTACTTTCTATATTCCATTATACTTTCTACTTTCATATTTCATTCTATATTTCATTTTACTTTCCTTATTTTTACCTTTTTTCTATATTTTATTTTACTTTCTATATTTCATCTTTCTTTCTAAATTTTATTTTACTTTCTATATTTACTCTTTCTTTCTGTATTTCATCTTTCTTTCTGTATTTCATTTCACTTTCTATATTTCATCTTTCTTTCTATATTTCATTTTAGTTTCTATATTTCATCTTTCTTTCTTTATTTCATGTTACTTTCTATATATCGTTTCTCTTACAATATTTTATTTTACATTCTATATTTTATTTTACTTTCTATACTTCATCATTTTTTCTGTATCTTATTTTACTTTCTATATTTCATCTTTCTTTCTTTATTTTATTTTACTTTCTATATTTCATCTCACTTTCTATATTTCATCTTACTTTCTATTTTTCATCTTACCTTCAATTTTTCATTTTACGTTCTATATTTCATCTTTTTTCTACATTTCATTTTACTTTCTATAATTCAACTTTCTTTCTATATTTTATCTTTCTTTCCATTTTTCCTTTTTCTTTCAATATTTCATTTTATTTTATTTTTATTTCTTCTTTCTTTCTGTTTTATATTTTACTTTCTATATTTCATCTTTCTTTCTACGTTTCCTTTAACTTTCTAAATATCTTCATATTTTCTATATTTCATTTTACCTTCTTTCCATATTTCATTTTAGTTTCTTTATTTCATCTTTCTTTCTTTATTTCATGTTACTTTCTATATTTCATCTTTCTTTATATATTTCATTTTACTTTCTATATTTCATTATACTTTCTATATTTCATATTTCATTATATATTTCATTTTACTTTCTTTTTTTTAACCTTCTTTCTATATTTTATTTTACTTTCTACATTTCATCTTTCTTTATAAATTTCATTTTACTTTCTATATTTAATCTTTCTTTCTGTATTTCATTTGACTTTCTATATTTCATCTTTCTTTCTGTATTTTATTTTACTTTCTATTTTTCATCTTACTTTTTATTTTTCATTTTACTTTCTATATTTCAACTTCTTTCTATATATCATTTGCCTTTCTATAATTCACCTTTCTTTCTATAATTCATCTTTCTTTCCATATTTCCTTTTTCTTTCAATATTTTATTTTTTTATTTCATCTTTCTTTCTATATTACATTTTACTTTCTATATTTCATCTTTCTCTATATATTTCTTTTTACTTTCTCTATTTTATATTTCTTTCTATATTTCATTTTACTTTCTATTTTTCATTTTTCTTTCTTTAATTCATGTTACTTTCTGTACATCATTTTTTTACTATATTTTATTTTACTTTCTATATTTCATCTTTCTTTATATATTTCATTTTACTTTCTATATTCCATTATACTTTCTACTTTCATATTTCATTCTATATTTCATTTTACTTTCCTTATTTTTACCTTTTTTCTATATTTTATTTTACTTTCTATATTTCATCTTTCTTTCTAAATTTTATTTTACTTTCTATATTTACTCTTTCTTTCTGTATTTCATCTTTCTTTCTGTATTTCATTTCACTTTCTATATTTCATCTTTCTTTCTATATTTCATTTTAGTTTCTATATTTCATCTTTCTTTCTTTATTTCATGTTACTTTCTATATATCGTTTCTCTTACAATATTTTATTTTACATTCTATATTTTATTTTACTTTCTATACTTCATCATTTTTTCTGTATCTTATTTTACTTTCTATATTTCATCTTTCTTTCTTTATTTTATTTTACTTTCTATATTTCATCTCACTTTCTATATTTCATCTTACTTTCTATTTTTCATCTTACCTTCAATTTTTCATTTTACGTTCTATATTTCATCTTTTTTCTACATTTCATTTTACTTTCTATAATTCAACTTTCTTTCTATATTTTATCTTTCTTTCCATTTTTCCTTTTTCTTTCAATATTTCATTTTATTTTATTTTTATTTCTTCTTTCTTTCTGTTTTATATTTTACTTTCTATATTTCATCTTTCTTTCTACGTTTCCTTTAACTTTCTAAATATCTTCATATTTTCTATATTTCATTTTACCTTCTTTCCATATTTCATTTTAGTTTCTTTATTTCATCTTTCTTTCTTTATTTCATGTTACTTTCTATATTTCATCTTTCTTTATATATTTCATTTTACTTTCTATATTTCATTATACTTTCTATATTTCATATTTCATTATATATTTCATTTTACTTTCTTTTTTTTAACCTTCTTTCTATATTTTATTTTACTTTCTACATTTCATCTTTCTTTATAAATTTCATTTTACTTTCTATATTTAATCTTTCTTTCTGTATTTCATTTGACTTTCTATATTTCATCTTTCTTTCTGTATTTTATTTTACTTTCTATTTTTCATCTTACTTTTTATTTTTCATTTTACTTTCTATATTTCAACTTCTTTCTATATATCATTTGCCTTTCTATAATTCACCTTTCTTTCTATAATTCATCTTTCTTTCCATATTTCCTTTTTCTTTCAATATTTTATTTTTTTATTTCATCTTTCTTTCTATATTACATTTTACTTTCTATATTTCATCTTTCTCTATATATTTCTTTTTACTTTCTCTATTTTATATTTCTTTCTATATTTCATTTTACTTTCTATTTTTCATTTTTCTTTCTTTAATTCATGTTACTTTCTGTACATCATTTTTTTACTATATTTTATTTTACTTTCTATATTTCATCTTTCTTTATATATTTCATTTTACTTTCTATATTCCATTATACTTTCTACTTTCATATTTCATTCTATATTTCATTTTACTTTCCTTATTTTTACCTTTTTTCTATATTTTATTTTACTTTCTATATTTCATCTTTCTTTCTAAATTTTATTTTACTTTCTATATTTACTCTTTCTTTCTGTATTTCATCTTTCTTTCTGTATTTCATTTCACTTTCTATATTTCATCTTTCTTTCTATATTTCATTTTAGTTTCTATATTTCATCTTTCTTTCTTTATTTCATGTTACTTTCTATATATCGTTTCTCTTACAATATTTTATTTTACATTCTATATTTTATTTTACTTTCTATACTTCATCATTTTTTCTGTATCTTATTTTACTTTCTATATTTCATCTTTCTTTCTTTATTTTATTTTACTTTCTATATTTCATCTCACTTTCTATATTTCATCTTACTTTCTATTTTTCATCTTACCTTCAATTTTTCATTTTACGTTCTATATTTCATCTTTTTTCTACATTTCATTTTACTTTCTATAATTCAACTTTCTTTCTATATTTTATCTTTCTTTCCATTTTTCCTTTTTCTTTCAATATTTCATTTTATTTTATTTTTATTTCTTCTTTCTTTCTGTTTTATATTTTACTTTCTATATTTCATCTTTCTTTCTACGTTTCCTTTAACTTTCTAAATATCTTCATATTTTCTATATTTCATTTTACCTTCTTTCCATATTTCATTTTAGTTTCTTTATTTCATCTTTCTTTCTTTATTTCATGTTACTTTCTATATTTCATCTTTCTTTATATATTTCATTTTACTTTCTATATTTCATTATACTTTCTATATTTCATATTTCATTATATATTTCATTTTACTTTCTTTTTTTTAACCTTCTTTCTATATTTTATTTTACTTTCTACATTTCATCTTTCTTTATAAATTTCATTTTACTTTCTATATTTAATCTTTCTTTCTGTATTTCATTTGACTTTCTATATTTCATCTTTCTTTCTGTATTTTATTTTACTTTCTATTTTTCATCTTACTTTTTATTTTTCATTTTACTTTCTATATTTCAACTTCTTTCTATATATCATTTGCCTTTCTATAATTCACCTTTCTTTCTATAATTCATCTTTCTTTCCATATTTCCTTTTTCTTTCAATATTTTATTTTTTTATTTCATCTTTCTTTCTATATTACATTTTACTTTCTATATTTCATCTTTCTCTATATATTTCTTTTTACTTTCTCTATTTTATATTTCTTTCTATATTTCATTTTACTTTCTATTTTTCATTTTTCTTTCTTTAATTCATGTTACTTTCTGTACATCATTTTTTTACTATATTTTATTTTACTTTCTATATTTCATCTTTCTTTATATATTTCATTTTACTTTCTATATTCCATTATACTTTCTACTTTCATATTTCATTCTATATTTCATTTTACTTTCCTTATTTTTACCTTTTTTCTATATTTTATTTTACTTTCTATATTTCATCTTTCTTTCTAAATTTTATTTTACTTTCTATATTTACTCTTTCTTTCTGTATTTCATCTTTCTTTCTGTATTTCATTTCACTTTCTATATTTCATCTTTCTTTCTATATTTCATTTTAGTTTCTATATTTCATCTTTCTTTCTTTATTTCATGTTACTTTCTATATATCGTTTCTCTTACAATATTTTATTTTACATTCTATATTTTATTTTACTTTCTATACTTCATCATTTTTTCTGTATCTTATTTTACTTTCTATATTTCATCTTTCTTTCTTTATTTTATTTTACTTTCTATATTTCATCTCACTTTCTATATTTCATCTTACTTTCTATTTTTCATCTTACCTTCAATTTTTCATTTTACGTTCTATATTTCATCTTTTTTCTACATTTCATTTTACTTTCTATAATTCAACTTTCTTTCTATATTTTATCTTTCTTTCCATTTTTCCTTTTTCTTTCAATATTTCATTTTATTTTATTTTTATTTCTTCTTTCTTTCTGTTTTATATTTTACTTTCTATATTTCATCTTTCTTTCTACGTTTCCTTTAACTTTCTAAATATCTTCATATTTTCTATATTTCATTTTACCTTCTTTCCATATTTCATTTTAGTTTCTTTATTTCATCTTTCTTTCTTTATTTCATGTTACTTTCTATATTTCATCTTTCTTTATATATTTCATTTTACTTTCTATATTTCATTATACTTTCTATATTTCATATTTCATTATATATTTCATTTTACTTTCTTTTTTTTAACCTTCTTTCTATATTTTATTTTACTTTCTACATTTCATCTTTCTTTATAAATTTCATTTTACTTTCTATATTTAATCTTTCTTTCTGTATTTCATTTGACTTTCTATATTTCATCTTTCTTTCTGTATTTTATTTTACTTTCTATTTTTCATCTTACTTTTTATTTTTCATTTTACTTTCTATATTTCAACTTCTTTCTATATATCATTTGCCTTTCTATAATTCACCTTTCTTTCTATAATTCATCTTTCTTTCCATATTTCCTTTTTCTTTCAATATTTTATTTTTTTATTTCATCTTTCTTTCTATATTACATTTTACTTTCTATATTTCATCTTTCTCTATATATTTCTTTTTACTTTCTCTATTTTATATTTCTTTCTATATTTCATTTTACTTTCTATTTTTCATTTTTCTTTCTTTAATTCATGTTACTTTCTGTACATCATTTTTTTACTATATTTTATTTTACTTTCTATATTTCATCTTTCTTTATATATTTCATTTTACTTTCTATATTCCATTATACTTTCTACTTTCATATTTCATTCTATATTTCATTTTACTTTCCTTATTTTTACCTTTTTTCTATATTTTATTTTACTTTCTATATTTCATCTTTCTTTCTAAATTTTATTTTACTTTCTATATTTACTCTTTCTTTCTGTATTTCATCTTTCTTTCTGTATTTCATTTCACTTTCTATATTTCATCTTTCTTTCTATATTTCATTTTAGTTTCTATATTTCATCTTTCTTTCTTTATTTCATGTTACTTTCTATATATCGTTTCTCTTACAATATTTTATTTTACATTCTATATTTTATTTTACTTTCTATACTTCATCATTTTTTCTGTATCTTATTTTACTTTCTATATTTCATCTTTCTTTCTTTATTTTATTTTACTTTCTATATTTCATCTCACTTTCTATATTTCATCTTACTTTCTATTTTTCATCTTACCTTCAATTTTTCATTTTACGTTCTATATTTCATCTTTTTTCTACATTTCATTTTACTTTCTATAATTCAACTTTCTTTCTATATTTTATCTTTCTTTCCATTTTTCCTTTTTCTTTCAATATTTCATTTTATTTTATTTTTATTTCTTCTTTCTTTCTGTTTTATATTTTACTTTCTATATTTCATCTTTCTTTCTACGTTTCCTTTAACTTTCTAAATATCTTCATATTTTCTATATTTCATTTTACCTTCTTTCCATATTTCATTTTAGTTTCTTTATTTCATCTTTCTTTCTTTATTTCATGTTACTTTCTATATTTCATCTTTCTTTATATATTTCATTTTACTTTCTATATTTCATTATACTTTCTATATTTCATATTTCATTATATATTTCATTTTACTTTCTTTTTTTTAACCTTCTTTCTATATTTTATTTTACTTTCTACATTTCATCTTTCTTTATAAATTTCATTTTACTTTCTATATTTAATCTTTCTTTCTGTATTTCATTTGACTTTCTATATTTCATCTTTCTTTCTGTATTTTATTTTACTTTCTATTTTTCATCTTACTTTTTATTTTTCATTTTACTTTCTATATTTCAACTTCTTTCTATATATCATTTGCCTTTCTATAATTCACCTTTCTTTCTATAATTCATCTTTCTTTCCATATTTCCTTTTTCTTTCAATATTTTATTTTTTTATTTCATCTTTCTTTCTATATTACATTTTACTTTCTATATTTCATCTTTCTCTATATATTTCTTTTTACTTTCTCTATTTTATATTTCTTTCTATATTTCATTTTACTTTCTATTTTTCATTTTTCTTTCTTTAATTCATGTTACTTTCTGTACATCATTTTTTTACTATATTTTATTTTACTTTCTATATTTCATCTTTCTTTATATATTTCATTTTACTTTCTATATTCCATTATACTTTCTACTTTCATATTTCATTCTATATTTCATTTTACTTTCCTTATTTTTACCTTTTTTCTATATTTTATTTTACTTTCTATATTTCATCTTTCTTTCTAAATTTTATTTTACTTTCTATATTTACTCTTTCTTTCTGTATTTCATCTTTCTTTCTGTATTTCATTTCACTTTCTATATTTCATCTTTCTTTCTATATTTCATTTTAGTTTCTATATTTCATCTTTCTTTCTTTATTTCATGTTACTTTCTATATATCGTTTCTCTTACAATATTTTATTTTACATTCTATATTTTATTTTACTTTCTATACTTCATCATTTTTTCTGTATCTTATTTTACTTTCTATATTTCATCTTTCTTTCTTTATTTTATTTTACTTTCTATATTTCATCTCACTTTCTATATTTCATCTTACTTTCTATTTTTCATCTTACCTTCAATTTTTCATTTTACGTTCTATATTTCATCTTTTTTCTACATTTCATTTTACTTTCTATAATTCAACTTTCTTTCTATATTTTATCTTTCTTTCCATTTTTCCTTTTTCTTTCAATATTTCATTTTATTTTATTTTTATTTCTTCTTTCTTTCTGTTTTATATTTTACTTTCTATATTTCATCTTTCTTTCTACGTTTCCTTTAACTTTCTAAATATCTTCATATTTTCTATATTTCATTTTACCTTCTTTCCATATTTCATTTTAGTTTCTTTATTTCATCTTTCTTTCTTTATTTCATGTTACTTTCTATATTTCATCTTTCTTTATATATTTCATTTTACTTTCTATATTTCATTATACTTTCTATATTTCATATTTCATTATATATTTCATTTTACTTTCTTTTTTTTAACCTTCTTTCTATATTTTATTTTACTTTCTACATTTCATCTTTCTTTATAAATTTCATTTTACTTTCTATATTTAATCTTTCTTTCTGTATTTCATTTGACTTTCTATATTTCATCTTTCTTTCTGTATTTTATTTTACTTTCTATTTTTCATCTTACTTTTTATTTTTCATTTTACTTTCTATATTTCAACTTCTTTCTATATATCATTTGCCTTTCTATAATTCACCTTTCTTTCTATAATTCATCTTTCTTTCCATATTTCCTTTTTCTTTCAATATTTTATTTTTTTATTTCATCTTTCTTTCTATATTACATTTTACTTTCTATATTTCATCTTTCTCTATATATTTCTTTTTACTTTCTCTATTTTATATTTCTTTCTATATTTCATTTTACTTTCTATTTTTCATTTTTCTTTCTTTAATTCATGTTACTTTCTGTACATCATTTTTTTACTATATTTTATTTTACTTTCTATATTTCATCTTTCTTTATATATTTCATTTTACTTTCTATATTCCATTATACTTTCTACTTTCATATTTCATTCTATATTTCATTTTACTTTCCTTATTTTTACCTTTTTTCTATATTTTATTTTACTTTCTATATTTCATCTTTCTTTCTAAATTTTATTTTACTTTCTATATTTACTCTTTCTTTCTGTATTTCATCTTTCTTTCTGTATTTCATTTCACTTTCTATATTTCATCTTTCTTTCTATATTTCATTTTAGTTTCTATATTTCATCTTTCTTTCTTTATTTCATGTTACTTTCTATATATCGTTTCTCTTACAATATTTTATTTTACATTCTATATTTTATTTTACTTTCTATACTTCATCATTTTTTCTGTATCTTATTTTACTTTCTATATTTCATCTTTCTTTCTTTATTTTATTTTACTTTCTATATTTCATCTCACTTTCTATATTTCATCTTACTTTCTATTTTTCATCTTACCTTCAATTTTTCATTTTACGTTCTATATTTCATCTTTTTTCTACATTTCATTTTACTTTCTATAATTCAACTTTCTTTCTATATTTTATCTTTCTTTCCATTTTTCCTTTTTCTTTCAATATTTCATTTTATTTTATTTTTATTTCTTCTTTCTTTCTGTTTTATATTTTACTTTCTATATTTCATCTTTCTTTCTACGTTTCCTTTAACTTTCTAAATATCTTCATATTTTCTATATTTCATTTTACCTTCTTTCCATATTTCATTTTAGTTTCTTTATTTCATCTTTCTTTCTTTATTTCATGTTACTTTCTATATTTCATCTTTCTTTATATATTTCATTTTACTTTCTATATTTCATTATACTTTCTATATTTCATATTTCATTATATATTTCATTTTACTTTCTTTTTTTTAACCTTCTTTCTATATTTTATTTTACTTTCTACATTTCATCTTTCTTTATAAATTTCATTTTACTTTCTATATTTAATCTTTCTTTCTGTATTTCATTTGACTTTCTATATTTCATCTTTCTTTCTATATTTTATTTTACTTTCTATTTTTCATCTTACTTTTTATTTTTCATTTTACTTTCTATATTTCAACTTCTTTCTATATATCATTTGCCTTTCTATAATTCACCTTTCTTTCTATAATTCATCTTTCTTTCCATATTTCCTTTTTCTTTCAATATTTTATTTTTTTATTTCATCTTTCTTTCTATATTACATTTTACTTTCTATATTTCATCTTTCTCTATATATTTCTTTTTACTTTCTCTATTTTATATTTCTTTCTATATTTCATTTTACTTTCTATTTTTCATTTTTCTTTCTTTAATTCATGTTACTTTCTGTACATCATTTTTTTACTATATTTTATTTTACTTTCTATATTTCATCTTTCTTTATATATTTCATTTTACTTTCTATATTCCATTATACTTTCTACTTTCATATTTCATTCTATATTTCATTTTACTTTCCTTATTTTTACCTTTTTTCTATATTTTATTTTACTTTCTATATTTCATCTTTCTTTCTAAATTTTATTTTACTTTCTATATTTACTCTTTCTTTCTGTATTTCATCTTTCTTTCTGTATTTCATTTCACTTTCTATATTTCATCTTTCTTTCTATATTTCATTTTAGTTTCTATATTTCATCTTTCTTTCTTTATTTCATGTTACTTTCTATATATCGTTTCTCTTACAATATTTTATTTTACATTCTATATTTTATTTTACTTTCTATACTTCATCATTTTTTCTGTATCTTATTTTACTTTCTATATTTCATCTTTCTTTCTTTATTTTATTTTACTTTCTATATTTCATCTCACTTTCTATATTTCATCTTACTTTCTATTTTTCATCTTACCTTCAATTTTTCATTTTACGTTCTATATTTCATCTTTTTTCTACATTTCATTTTACTTTCTATAATTCAACTTTCTTTCTATATTTTATCTTTCTTTCCATTTTTCCTTTTTCTTTCAATATTTCATTTTATTTTATTTTTATTTCTTCTTTCTTTCTGTTTTATATTTTACTTTCTATATTTCATCTTTCTTTCTACGTTTCCTTTAACTTTCTAAATATCTTCATATTTTCTATATTTCATTTTACCTTCTTTCCATATTTCATTTTAGTTTCTTTATTTCATCTTTCTTTCTTTATTTCATGTTACTTTCTATATTTCATCTTTCTTTATATATTTCATTTTACTTTCTATATTTCATTATACTTTCTATATTTCATATTTCATTATATATTTCATTTTACTTTCTTTTTTTTAACCTTCTTTCTATATTTTATTTTACTTTCTACATTTCATCTTTCTTTATAAATTTCATTTTACTTTCTATATTTAATCTTTCTTTCTGTATTTCATTTGACTTTCTATATTTCATCTTTCTTTCTATATTTTATTTTACTTTCTATTTTTCATCTTACTTTTTATTTTTCATTTTACTTTCTATATTTCAACTTCTTTCTATATATCATTTGCCTTTCTATAATTCACCTTTCTTTCTATAATTCATCTTTCTTTCCATATTTCCTTTTTCTTTCAATATTTTATTTTTTTATTTCATCTTTCTTTCTATATTACATTTTACTTTCTATATTTCATCTTTCTCTATATATTTCTTTTTACTTTCTCTATTTTATATTTCTTTCTATATTTCATTTTACTTTCTATTTTTCATTTTTCTTTCTTTAATTCATGTTACTTTCTGTACATCATTTTTTTACTATATTTTATTTTACTTTCTATATTTCATCTTTCTTTATATATTTCATTTTACTTTCTATATTCCATTATACTTTCTACTTTCATATTTCATTCTATATTTCATTTTACTTTCCTTATTTTTACCTTTTTTCTATATTTTATTTTACTTTCTATATTTCATCTTTCTTTCTAAATTTTATTTTACTTTCTATATTTACTCTTTCTTTCTGTATTTCATCTTTCTTTCTGTATTTCATTTCACTTTCTATATTTCATCTTTCTTTCTATATTTCATTTTAGTTTCTATATTTCATCTTTCTTTCTTTATTTCATGTTACTTTCTATATATCGTTTCTCTTACAATATTTTATTTTACATTCTATATTTTATTTTACTTTCTATACTTCATCATTTTTTCTGTATCTTATTTTACTTTCTATATTTCATCTTTCTTTCTTTATTTTATTTTACTTTCTATATTTCATCTCACTTTCTATATTTCATCTTACTTTCTATTTTTCATCTTACCTTCAATTTTTCATTTTACGTTCTATATTTCATCTTTTTTCTACATTTCATTTTACTTTCTATAATTCAACTTTCTTTCTATATTTTATCTTTCTTTCCATTTTTCCTTTTTCTTTCAATATTTCATTTTATTTTATTTTTATTTCTTCTTTCTTTCTGTTTTATATTTTACTTTCTATATTTCATCTTTCTTTCTACGTTTCCTTTAACTTTCTAAATATCTTCATATTTTCTATATTTCATTTTACCTTCTTTCCATATTTCATTTTAGTTTCTTTATTTCATCTTTCTTTCTTTATTTCATGTTACTTTCTATATTTCATCTTTCTTTATATATTTCATTTTACTTTCTATATTTCATTATACTTTCTATATTTCATATTTCATTATATATTTCATTTTACTTTCTTTTTTTTAACCTTCTTTCTATATTTTATTTTACTTTCTACATTTCATCTTTCTTTATAAATTTCATTTTACTTTCTATATTTAATCTTTCTTTCTGTATTTCATTTGACTTTCTATATTTCATCTTTCTTTCTGTATTTTATTTTACTTTCTATTTTTCATCTTACTTTTTATTTTTCATTTTACTTTCTATATTTCAACTTCTTTCTATATATCATTTGCCTTTCTATAATTCACCTTTCTTTCTATAATTCATCTTTCTTTCCATATTTCCTTTTTCTTTCAATATTTTATTTTTTTATTTCATCTTTCTTTCTATATTACATTTTACTTTCTATATTTCATCTTTCTCTATATATTTCTTTTTACTTTCTCTATTTTATATTTCTTTCTATATTTCATTTTACTTTCTATTTTTCATTTTTCTTTCTTTAATTCATGTTACTTTCTGTACATCATTTTTTTACTATATTTTATTTTACTTTCTATATTTCATCTTTCTTTATATATTTCATTTTACTTTCTATATTCCATTATACTTTCTACTTTCATATTTCATTCTATATTTCATTTTACTTTCCTTATTTTTACCTTTTTTCTATATTTTATTTTACTTTCTATATTTCATCTTTCTTTCTAAATTTTATTTTACTTTCTATATTTACTCTTTCTTTCTGTATTTCATCTTTCTTTCTGTATTTCATTTCACTTTCTATATTTCATCTTTCTTTCTATATTTCATTTTAGTTTCTATATTTCATCTTTCTTTCTTTATTTCATGTTACTTTCTATATATCGTTTCTCTTACAATATTTTATTTTACATTCTATATTTTATTTTACTTTCTATACTTCATCATTTTTTCTGTATCTTATTTTACTTTCTATATTTCATCTTTCTTTCTTTATTTTATTTTACTTTCTATATTTCATCTCACTTTCTATATTTCATCTTACTTTCTATTTTTCATCTTACCTTCAATTTTTCATTTTACGTTCTATATTTCATCTTTTTTCTACATTTCATTTTACTTTCTATAATTCAACTTTCTTTCTATATTTTATCTTTCTTTCCATTTTTCCTTTTTCTTTCAATATTTCATTTTATTTTATTTTTATTTCTTCTTTCTTTCTGTTTTATATTTTACTTTCTATATTTCATCTTTCTTTCTACGTTTCCTTTAACTTTCTAAATATCTTCATATTTTCTATATTTCATTTTACCTTCTTTCCATATTTCATTTTAGTTTCTTTATTTCATCTTTCTTTCTTTATTTCATGTTACTTTCTATATTTCATCTTTCTTTATATATTTCATTTTACTTTCTATATTTCATTATACTTTCTATATTTCATATTTCATTATATATTTCATTTTACTTTCTTTTTTTTAACCTTCTTTCTATATTTTATTTTACTTTCTACATTTCATCTTTCTTTATAAATTTCATTTTACTTTCTATATTTAATCTTTCTTTCTGTATTTCATTTGACTTTCTATATTTCATCTTTCTTTCTGTATTTTATTTTACTTTCTATTTTTCATCTTACTTTTTATTTTTCATTTTACTTTCTATATTTCAACTTCTTTCTATATATCATTTGCCTTTCTATAATTCACCTTTCTTTCTATAATTCATCTTTCTTTCCATATTTCCTTTTTCTTTCAATATTTTATTTTTTTATTTCATCTTTCTTTCTATATTACATTTTACTTTCTATATTTCATCTTTCTCTATATATTTCTTTTTACTTTCTCTATTTTATATTTCTTTCTATATTTCATTTTACTTTCTATTTTTCATTTTTCTTTCTTTAATTCATGTTACTTTCTGTACATCATTTTTTTACTATATTTTATTTTACTTTCTATATTTCATCTTTCTTTATATATTTCATTTTACTTTCTATATTCCATTATACTTTCTACTTTCATATTTCATTCTATATTTCATTTTACTTTCCTTATTTTTACCTTTTTTCTATATTTTATTTTACTTTCTATATTTCATCTTTCTTTCTAAATTTTATTTTACTTTCTATATTTACTCTTTCTTTCTGTATTTCATCTTTCTTTCTGTATTTCATTTCACTTTCTATATTTCATCTTTCTTTCTATATTTCATTTTAGTTTCTATATTTCATCTTTCTTTCTTTATTTCATGTTACTTTCTATATATCGTTTCTCTTACAATATTTTATTTTACATTCTATATTTTATTTTACTTTCTATACTTCATCATTTTTTCTGTATCTTATTTTACTTTCTATATTTCATCTTTCTTTCTTTATTTTATTTTACTTTCTATATTTCATCTCACTTTCTATATTTCATCTTACTTTCTATTTTTCATCTTACCTTCAATTTTTCATTTTACGTTCTATATTTCATCTTTTTTCTACATTTCATTTTACTTTCTATAATTCAACTTTCTTTCTATATTTTATCTTTCTTTCCATTTTTCCTTTTTCTTTCAATATTTCATTTTATTTTATTTTTATTTCTTCTTTCTTTCTGTTTTATATTTTACTTTCTATATTTCATCTTTCTTTCTACGTTTCCTTTAACTTTCTAAATATCTTCATATTTTCTATATTTCATTTTACCTTCTTTCCATATTTCATTTTAGTTTCTTTATTTCATCTTTCTTTCTTTATTTCATGTTACTTTCTATATTTCATCTTTCTTTATATATTTCATTTTACTTTCTATATTTCATTATACTTTCTATATTTCATATTTCATTATATATTTCATTTTACTTTCTTTTTTTTAACCTTCTTTCTATATTTTATTTTACTTTCTACATTTCATCTTTCTTTATAAATTTCATTTTACTTTCTATATTTAATCTTTCTTTCTGTATTTCATTTGACTTTCTATATTTCATCTTTCTTTCTGTATTTTATTTTACTTTCTATTTTTCATCTTACTTTTTATTTTTCATTTTACTTTCTATATTTCAACTTCTTTCTATATATCATTTGCCTTTCTATAATTCACCTTTCTTTCTATAATTCATCTTTCTTTCCATATTTCCTTTTTCTTTCAATATTTTATTTTTTTATTTCATCTTTCTTTCTATATTACATTTTACTTTCTATATTTCATCTTTCTCTATATATTTCTTTTTACTTTCTCTATTTTATATTTCTTTCTATATTTCATTTTACTTTCTATTTTTCATTTTTCTTTCTTTAATTCATGTTACTTTCTGTACATCATTTTTTTACTATATTTTATTTTACTTTCTATATTTCATCTTTCTTTATATATTTCATTTTACTTTCTATATTCCATTATACTTTCTACTTTCATATTTCATTCTATATTTCATTTTACTTTCCTTATTTTTACCTTTTTTCTATATTTTATTTTACTTTCTATATTTCATCTTTCTTTCTAAATTTTATTTTACTTTCTATATTTACTCTTTCTTTCTGTATTTCATCTTTCTTTCTGTATTTCATTTCACTTTCTATATTTCATCTTTCTTTCTATATTTCATTTTAGTTTCTATATTTCATCTTTCTTTCTTTATTTCATGTTACTTTCTATATATCGTTTCTCTTACAATATTTTATTTTACATTCTATATTTTATTTTACTTTCTATACTTCATCATTTTTTCTGTATCTTATTTTACTTTCTATATTTCATCTTTCTTTCTTTATTTTATTTTACTTTCTATATTTCATCTCACTTTCTATATTTCATCTTACTTTCTATTTTTCATCTTACCTTCAATTTTTCATTTTACGTTCTATATTTCATCTTTTTTCTACATTTCATTTTACTTTCTATAATTCAACTTTCTTTCTATATTTTATCTTTCTTTCCATTTTTCCTTTTTCTTTCAATATTTCATTTTATTTTATTTTTATTTCTTCTTTCTTTCTGTTTTATATTTTACTTTCTATATTTCATCTTTCTTTCTACGTTTCCTTTAACTTTCTAAATATCTTCATATTTTCTATATTTCATTTTACCTTCTTTCCATATTTCATTTTAGTTTCTTTATTTCATCTTTCTTTCTTTATTTCATGTTACTTTCTATATTTCATCTTTCTTTATATATTTCATTTTACTTTCTATATTTCATTATACTTTCTATATTTCATATTTCATTATATATTTCATTTTACTTTCTTTTTTTTAACCTTCTTTCTATATTTTATTTTACTTTCTACATTTCATCTTTCTTTATAAATTTCATTTTACTTTCTATATTTAATCTTTCTTTCTGTATTTCATTTGACTTTCTATATTTCATCTTTCTTTCTGTATTTTATTTTACTTTCTATTTTTCATCTTACTTTTTATTTTTCATTTTACTTTCTATATTTCAACTTCTTTCTATATATCATTTGCCTTTCTATAATTCACCTTTCTTTCTATAATTCATCTTTCTTTCCATATTTCCTTTTTCTTTCAATATTTTATTTTTTTATTTCATCTTTCTTTCTATATTACATTTTACTTTCTATATTTCATCTTTCTCTATATATTTCTTTTTACTTTCTCTATTTTATATTTCTTTCTATATTTCATTTTACTTTCTATTTTTCATTTTTCTTTCTTTAATTCATGTTACTTTCTGTACATCATTTTTTTACTATATTTTATTTTACTTTCTATATTTCATCTTTCTTTATATATTTCATTTTACTTTCTATATTCCATTATACTTTCTACTTTCATATTTCATTCTATATTTCATTTTACTTTCCTTATTTTTACCTTTTTTCTATATTTTATTTTACTTTCTATATTTCATCTTTCTTTCTAAATTTTATTTTACTTTCTATATTTACTCTTTCTTTCTGTATTTCATCTTTCTTTCTGTATTTCATTTCACTTTCTATATTTCATCTTTCTTTCTATATTTCATTTTAGTTTCTATATTTCATCTTTCTTTCTTTATTTCATGTTACTTTCTATATATCGTTTCTCTTACAATATTTTATTTTACATTCTATATTTTATTTTACTTTCTATACTTCATCATTTTTTCTGTATCTTATTTTACTTTCTATATTTCATCTTTCTTTCTTTATTTTATTTTACTTTCTATATTTCATCTCACTTTCTATATTTCATCTTACTTTCTATTTTTCATCTTACCTTCAATTTTTCATTTTACGTTCTATATTTCATCTTTTTTCTACATTTCATTTTACTTTCTATAATTCAACTTTCTTTCTATATTTTATCTTTCTTTCCATTTTTCCTTTTTCTTTCAATATTTCATTTTATTTTATTTTTATTTCTTCTTTCTTTCTGTTTTATATTTTACTTTCTATATTTCATCTTTCTTTCTACGTTTCCTTTAACTTTCTAAATATCTTCATATTTTCTATATTTCATTTTACCTTCTTTCCATATTTCATTTTAGTTTCTTTATTTCATCTTTCTTTCTTTATTTCATGTTACTTTCTATATTTCATCTTTCTTTATATATTTCATTTTACTTTCTATATTTCATTATACTTTCTATATTTCATATTTCATTATATATTTCATTTTACTTTCTTTTTTTTAACCTTCTTTCTATATTACATTTTACTTTCTACATTTCATCTTTCTTTATAAATTTCATTTTACTTTCTATATTTAATCTTTCTTTCTGTATTTCATTTGACTTTCTATATTTCATCTTTCTTTCTGTATTTTATTTTACTTTCTATTTTTCATCTTACTTTTTATTTTTCATTTTACTTTCTATATTTCAACTTCTTTCTATATATCATTTGCCTTTCTATAATTCACCTTTCTTTCTATAATTCATCTTTCTTTCCATATTTCCTTTTTCTTTCAATATTTTATTTTTTTATTTCATCTTTCTTTCTATATTACATTTTACTTTCTATATTTCATCTTTCTCTATATATTTCTTTTTACTTTCTCTATTTTATATTTCTTTCTATATTTCATTTTACTTTCTATTTTTCATTTTTCTTTCTTTAATTCATGTTACTTTCTGTACATCATTTTTTTACTATATTTTATTTTACTTTCTATATTTCATCTTTCTTTATATATTTCATTTTACTTTCTATATTCCATTATACTTTCTACTTTCATATTTCATTCTATATTTCATTTTACTTTCCTTATTTTTACCTTTTTTCTATATTTTATTTTACTTTCTATATTTCATCTTTCTTTCTAAATTTTATTTTACTTTCTATATTTACTCTTTCTTTCTGTATTTCATCTTTCTTTCTGTATTTCATTTCACTTTCTATATTTCATCTTTCTTTCTATATTTCATTTTAGTTTCTATATTTCATCTTTCTTTCTTTATTTCATGTTACTTTCTATATATCGTTTCTCTTACAATATTTTATTTTACATTCTATATTTTATTTTACTTTCTATACTTCATCATTTTTTCTGTATCTTATTTTACTTTCTATATTTCATCTTTCTTTCTTTATTTTATTTTACTTTCTATATTTCATCTCACTTTCTATATTTCATCTTACTTTCTATTTTTCATCTTACCTTCAATTTTTCATTTTACGTTCTATATTTCATCTTTTTTCTACATTTCATTTTACTTTCTATAATTCAACTTTCTTTCTATATTTTATCTTTCTTTCCATTTTTCCTTTTTCTTTCAATATTTCATTTTATTTTATTTTTATTTCTTCTTTCTTTCTGTTTTATATTTTACTTTCTATATTTCATCTTTCTTTCTACGTTTCCTTTAACTTTCTAAATATCTTCATATTTTCTATATTTCATTTTACCTTCTTTCCATATTTCATTTTAGTTTCTTTATTTCATCTTTCTTTCTTTATTTCATGTTACTTTCTATATTTCATCTTTCTTTATATATTTCATTTTACTTTCTATATTTCATTATACTTTCTATATTTCATATTTCATTATATATTTCATTTTACTTTCTTTTTTTTAACCTTCTTTCTATATTTTATTTTACTTTCTACATTTCATCTTTCTTTATAAATTTCATTTTACTTTCTATATTTAATCTTTCTTTCTGTATTTCATTTGACTTTCTATATTTCATCTTTCTTTCTATATTTTATTTTACTTTCTATTTTTCATCTTACTTTTTATTTTTCATTTTACTTTCTATATTTCAACTTCTTTCTATATATCATTTGCCTTTCTATAATTCACCTTTCTTTCTATAATTCATCTTTCTTTCCATATTTCCTTTTTCTTTCAATATTTTATTTTTTTATTTCATCTTTCTTTCTATATTACATTTTACTTTCTATATTTCATCTTTCTCTATATATTTCTTTTTACTTTCTCTATTTTATATTTCTTTCTATATTTCATTTTACTTTCTATTTTTCATTTTTCTTTCTTTAATTCATGTTACTTTCTGTACATCATTTTTTTACTATATTTTATTTTACTTTCTATATTTCATCTTTCTTTATATATTTCATTTTACTTTCTATATTCCATTATACTTTCTACTTTCATATTTCATTCTATATTTCATTTTACTTTCCTTATTTTTACCTTTTTTCTATATTTTATTTTACTTTCTATATTTCATCTTTCTTTCTAAATTTTATTTTACTTTCTATATTTACTCTTTCTTTCTGTATTTCATCTTTCTTTCTGTATTTCATTTCACTTTCTATATTTCATCTTTCTTTCTATATTTCATTTTAGTTTCTATATTTCATCTTTCTTTCTTTATTTCATGTTACTTTCTATATATCGTTTCTCTTACAATATTTTATTTTACATTCTATATTTTATTTTACTTTCTATACTTCATCATTTTTTCTGTATCTTATTTTACTTTCTATATTTCATCTTTCTTTCTTTATTTTATTTTACTTTCTATATTTCATCTCACTTTCTATATTTCATCTTACTTTCTATTTTTCATCTTACCTTCAATTTTTCATTTTACGTTCTATATTTCATCTTTTTTCTACATTTCATTTTACTTTCTATAATTCAACTTTCTTTCTATATTTTATCTTTCTTTCCATTTTTCCTTTTTCTTTCAATATTTCATTTTATTTTATTTTTATTTCTTCTTTCTTTCTGTTTTATATTTTACTTTCTATATTTCATCTTTCTTTCTACGTTTCCTTTAACTTTCTAAATATCTTCATATTTTCTATATTTCATTTTACCTTCTTTCCATATTTCATTTTAGTTTCTTTATTTCATCTTTCTTTCTTTATTTCATGTTACTTTCTATATTTCATCTTTCTTTATATATTTCATTTTACTTTCTATATTTCATTATACTTTCTATATTTCATATTTCATTATATATTTCATTTTACTTTCTTTTTTTTAACCTTCTTTCTATATTTTATTTTACTTTCTACATTTCATCTTTCTTTATAAATTTCATTTTACTTTCTATATTTAATCTTTCTTTCTGTATTTCATTTGACTTTCTATATTTCATCTTTCTTTCTATATTTTATTTTACTTTCTATTTTTCATCTTACTTTTTATTTTTCATTTTACTTTCTATATTTCAACTTCTTTCTATATATCATTTGCCTTTCTATAATTCACCTTTCTTTCTATAATTCATCTTTCTTTCCATATTTCCTTTTTCTTTCAATATTTTATTTTTTTATTTCATCTTTCTTTCTATATTACATTTTACTTTCTATATTTCATCTTTCTCTATATATTTCTTTTTACTTTCTCTATTTTATATTTCTTTCTATATTTCATTTTACTTTCTATTTTTCATTTTTCTTTCTTTAATTCATGTTACTTTCTGTACATCATTTTTTTACTATATTTTATTTTACTTTCTATATTTCATCTTTCTTTATATATTTCATTTTACTTTCTATATTCCATTATACTTTCTACTTTCATATTTCATTCTATATTTCATTTTACTTTCCTTATTTTTACCTTTTTTCTATATTTTATTTTACTTTCTATATTTCATCTTTCTTTCTAAATTTTATTTTACTTTCTATATTTACTCTTTCTTTCTGTATTTCATCTTTCTTTCTGTATTTCATTTCACTTTCTATATTTCATCTTTCTTTCTATATTTCATTTTAGTTTCTATATTTCATCTTTCTTTCTTTATTTCATGTTACTTTCTATATATCGTTTCTCTTACAATATTTTATTTTACATTCTATATTTTATTTTACTTTCTATACTTCATCATTTTTTCTGTATCTTATTTTACTTTCTATATTTCATCTTTCTTTCTTTATTTTATTTTACTTTCTATATTTCATCTCACTTTCTATATTTCATCTTACTTTCTATTTTTCATCTTACCTTCAATTTTTCATTTTACGTTCTATATTTCATCTTTTTTCTACATTTCATTTTACTTTCTATAATTCAACTTTCTTTCTATATTTTATCTTTCTTTCCATTTTTCCTTTTTCTTTCAATATTTCATTTTATTTTATTTTTATTTCTTCTTTCTTTCTGTTTTATATTTTACTTTCTATATTTCATCTTTCTTTCTACGTTTCCTTTAACTTTCTAAATATCTTCATATTTTCTATATTTCATTTTACCTTCTTTCCATATTTCATTTTAGTTTCTTTATTTCATCTTTCTTTCTTTATTTCATGTTACTTTCTATATTTCATCTTTCTTTATATATTTCATTTTACTTTCTATATTTCATTATACTTTCTATATTTCATATTTCATTATATATTTCATTTTACTTTCTTTTTTTTAACCTTCTTTCTATATTTTATTTTACTTTCTACATTTCATCTTTCTTTATAAATTTCATTTTACTTTCTATATTTAATCTTTCTTTCTGTATTTCATTTGACTTTCTATATTTCATCTTTCTTTCTATATTTTATTTTACTTTCTATTTTTCATCTTACTTTTTATTTTTCATTTTACTTTCTATATTTCAACTTCTTTCTATATATCATTTGCCTTTCTATAATTCACCTTTCTTTCTATAATTCATCTTTCTTTCCATATTTCCTTTTTCTTTCAATATTTTATTTTTTTATTTCATCTTTCTTTCTATATTACATTTTACTTTCTATATTTCATCTTTCTCTATATATTTCTTTTTACTTTCTCTATTTTATATTTCTTTCTATATTTCATTTTACTTTCTATTTTTCATTTTTCTTTCTTTAATTCATGTTACTTTCTGTACATCATTTTTTTACTATATTTTATTTTACTTTCTATATTTCATCTTTCTTTATATATTTCATTTTACTTTCTATATTCCATTATACTTTCTACTTTCATATTTCATTCTATATTTCATTTTACTTTCCTTATTTTTACCTTTTTTCTATATTTTATTTTACTTTCTATATTTCATCTTTCTTTCTAAATTTTATTTTACTTTCTATATTTACTCTTTCTTTCTGTATTTCATCTTTCTTTCTGTATTTCATTTCACTTTCTATATTTCATCTTTCTTTCTATATTTCATTTTAGTTTCTATATTTCATCTTTCTTTCTTTATTTCATGTTACTTTCTATATATCGTTTCTCTTACAATATTTTATTTTACATTCTATATTTTATTTTACTTTCTATACTTCATCATTTTTTCTGTATCTTATTTTACTTTCTATATTTCATCTTTCTTTCTTTATTTTATTTTACTTTCTATATTTCATCTCACTTTCTATATTTCATCTTACTTTCTATTTTTCATCTTACCTTCAATTTTTCATTTTACGTTCTATATTTCATCTTTTTTCTACATTTCATTTTACTTTCTATAATTCAACTTTCTTTCTATATTTTATCTTTCTTTCCATTTTTCCTTTTTCTTTCAATATTTCATTTTATTTTATTTTTATTTCTTCTTTCTTTCTGTTTTATATTTTACTTTCTATATTTCATCTTTCTTTCTACGTTTCCTTTAACTTTCTAAATATCTTCATATTTTCTATATTTCATTTTACCTTCTTTCCATATTTCATTTTAGTTTCTTTATTTCATCTTTCTTTCTTTATTTCATGTTACTTTCTATATTTCATCTTTCTTTATATATTTCATTTTACTTTCTATATTTCATTATACTTTCTATATTTCATATTTCATTATATATTTCATTTTACTTTCTTTTTTTTAACCTTCTTTCTATATTTTATTTTACTTTCTACATTTCATCTTTCTTTATAAATTTCATTTTACTTTCTATATTTAATCTTTCTTTCTGTATTTCATTTGACTTTCTATATTTCATCTTTCTTTCTATATTTTATTTTACTTTCTATTTTTCATCTTACTTTTTATTTTTCATTTTACTTTCTATATTTCAACTTCTTTCTATATATCATTTGCCTTTCTATAATTCACCTTTCTTTCTATAATTCATCTTTCTTTCCATATTTCCTTTTTCTTTCAATATTTTATTTTTTTATTTCATCTTTCTTTCTATATTACATTTTACTTTCTATATTTCATCTTTCTCTATATATTTCTTTTTACTTTCTCTATTTTATATTTCTTTCTATATTTCATTTTACTTTCTATTTTTCATTTTTCTTTCTTTAATTCATGTTACTTTCTGTACATCATTTTTTTACTATATTTTATTTTACTTTCTATATTTCATCTTTCTTTATATATTTCATTTTACTTTCTATATTCCATTATACTTTCTACTTTCATATTTCATTCTATATTTCATTTTACTTTCCTTATTTTTACCTTTTTTCTATATTTTATTTTACTTTCTATATTTCATCTTTCTTTCTAAATTTTATTTTACTTTCTATATTTACTCTTTCTTTCTGTATTTCATCTTTCTTTCTGTATTTCATTTCACTTTCTATATTTCATCTTTCTTTCTATATTTCATTTTAGTTTCTATATTTCATCTTTCTTTCTTTATTTCATGTTACTTTCTATATATCGTTTCTCTTACAATATTTTATTTTACATTCTATATTTTATTTTACTTTCTATACTTCATCATTTTTTCTGTATCTTATTTTACTTTCTATATTTCATCTTTCTTTCTTTATTTTATTTTACTTTCTATATTTCATCTCACTTTCTATATTTCATCTTACTTTCTATTTTTCATCTTACCTTCAATTTTTCATTTTACGTTCTATATTTCATCTTTTTTCTACATTTCATTTTACTTTCTATAATTCAACTTTCTTTCTATATTTTATCTTTCTTTCCATTTTTCCTTTTTCTTTCAATATTTCATTTTATTTTATTTTTATTTCTTCTTTCTTTCTGTTTTATATTTTACTTTCTATATTTCATCTTTCTTTCTACGTTTCCTTTAACTTTCTAAATATCTTCATATTTTCTATATTTCATTTTACCTTCTTTCCATATTTCATTTTAGTTTCTTTATTTCATCTTTCTTTCTTTATTTCATGTTACTTTCTATATTTCATCTTTCTTTATATATTTCATTTTACTTTCTATATTTCATTATACTTTCTATATTTCATATTTCATTATATATTTCATTTTACTTTCTTTTTTTTAACCTTCTTTCTATATTTTATTTTACTTTCTACATTTCATCTTTCTTTATAAATTTCATTTTACTTTCTATATTTAATCTTTCTTTCTGTATTTCATTTGACTTTCTATATTTCATCTTTCTTTCTATATTTTATTTTACTTTCTATTTTTCATCTTACTTTTTATTTTTCATTTTACTTTCTATATTTCAACTTCTTTCTATATATCATTTGCCTTTCTATAATTCACCTTTCTTTCTATAATTCATCTTTCTTTCCATATTTCCTTTTTCTTTCAATATTTTATTTTTTTATTTCATCTTTCTTTCTATATTACATTTTACTTTCTATATTTCATCTTTCTCTATATATTTCTTTTTACTTTCTCTATTTTATATTTCTTTCTATATTTCATTTTACTTTCTATTTTTCATTTTTCTTTCTTTAATTCATGTTACTTTCTGTACATCATTTTTTTACTATATTTTATTTTACTTTCTATATTTCATCTTTCTTTATATATTTCATTTTACTTTCTATATTCCATTATACTTTCTACTTTCATATTTCATTCTATATTTCATTTTACTTTCCTTATTTTTACCTTTTTTCTATATTTTATTTTACTTTCTATATTTCATCTTTCTTTCTAAATTTTATTTTACTTTCTATATTTACTCTTTCTTTCTGTATTTCATCTTTCTTTCTGTATTTCATTTCACTTTCTATATTTCATCTTTCTTTCTATATTTCATTTTAGTTTCTATATTTCATCTTTCTTTCTTTATTTCATGTTACTTTCTATATATCGTTTCTCTTACAATATTTTATTTTACATTCTATATTTTATTTTACTTTCTATACTTCATCATTTTTTCTGTATCTTATTTTACTTTCTATATTTCATCTTTCTTTCTTTATTTTATTTTACTTTCTATATTTCATCTCACTTTCTATATTTCATCTTACTTTCTATTTTTCATCTTACCTTCAATTTTTCATTTTACGTTCTATATTTCATCTTTTTTCTACATTTCATTTTACTTTCTATAATTCAACTTTCTTTCTATATTTTATCTTTCTTTCCATTTTTCCTTTTTCTTTCAATATTTCATTTTATTTTATTTTTATTTCTTCTTTCTTTCTGTTTTATATTTTACTTTCTATATTTCATCTTTCTTTCTACGTTTCCTTTAACTTTCTAAATATCTTCATATTTTCTATATTTCATTTTACCTTCTTTCCATATTTCATTTTAGTTTCTTTATTTCATCTTTCTTTCTTTATTTCATGTTACTTTCTATATTTCATCTTTCTTTATATATTTCATTTTACTTTCTATATTTCATTATACTTTCTATATTTCATATTTCATTATATATTTCATTTTACTTTCTTTTTTTTAACCTTCTTTCTATATTTTATTTTACTTTCTACATTTCATCTTTCTTTATAAATTTCATTTTACTTTCTATATTTAATCTTTCTTTCTGTATTTCATTTGACTTTCTATATTTCATCTTTCTTTCTATATTTTATTTTACTTTCTATTTTTCATCTTACTTTTTATTTTTCATTTTACTTTCTATATTTCAACTTCTTTCTATATATCATTTGCCTTTCTATAATTCACCTTTCTTTCTATAATTCATCTTTCTTTCCATATTTCCTTTTTCTTTCAATATTTTATTTTTTTATTTCATCTTTCTTTCTATATTACATTTTACTTTCTATATTTCATCTTTCTCTATATATTTCTTTTTACTTTCTCTATTTTATATTTCTTTCTATATTTCATTTTACTTTCTATTTTTCATTTTTCTTTCTTTAATTCATGTTACTTTCTGTACATCATTTTTTTACTATATTTTATTTTACTTTCTATATTTCATCTTTCTTTATATATTTCATTTTACTTTCTATATTCCATTATACTTTCTACTTTCATATTTCATTCTATATTTCATTTTACTTTCCTTATTTTTACCTTTTTTCTATATTTTATTTTACTTTCTATATTTCATCTTTCTTTCTAAATTTTATTTTACTTTCTATATTTACTCTTTCTTTCTGTATTTCATCTTTCTTTCTGTATTTCATTTCACTTTCTATATTTCATCTTTCTTTCTATATTTCATTTTAGTTTCTATATTTCATCTTTCTTTCTTTATTTCATGTTACTTTCTATATATCGTTTCTCTTACAATATTTTATTTTACATTCTATATTTTATTTTACTTTCTATACTTCATCATTTTTTCTGTATCTTATTTTACTTTCTATATTTCATCTTTCTTTCTTTATTTTATTTTACTTTCTATATTTCATCTCACTTTCTATATTTCATCTTACTTTCTATTTTTCATCTTACCTTCAATTTTTCATTTTACGTTCTATATTTCATCTTTTTTCTACATTTCATTTTACTTTCTATAATTCAACTTTCTTTCTATATTTTATCTTTCTTTCCATTTTTCCTTTTTCTTTCAATATTTCATTTTATTTTATTTTTATTTCTTCTTTCTTTCTGTTTTATATTTTACTTTCTATATTTCATCTTTCTTTCTACGTTTCCTTTAACTTTCTAAATATCTTCATATTTTCTATATTTCATTTTACCTTCTTTCCATATTTCATTTTAGTTTCTTTATTTCATCTTTCTTTCTTTATTTCATGTTACTTTCTATATTTCATCTTTCTTTATATATTTCATTTTACTTTCTATATTTCATTATACTTTCTATATTTCATATTTCATTATATATTTCATTTTACTTTCTTTTTTTTAACCTTCTTTCTATATTTTATTTTACTTTCTACATTTCATCTTTCTTTATAAATTTCATTTTACTTTCTATATTTAATCTTTCTTTCTGTATTTCATTTGACTTTCTATATTTCATCTTTCTTTCTATATTTTATTTTACTTTCTATTTTTCATCTTACTTTTTATTTTTCATTTTACTTTCTATATTTCAACTTCTTTCTATATATCATTTGCCTTTCTATAATTCACCTTTCTTTCTATAATTCATCTTTCTTTCCATATTTCCTTTTTCTTTCAATATTTTATTTTTTTATTTCATCTTTCTTTCTATATTACATTTTACTTTCTATATTTCATCTTTCTCTATATATTTCTTTTTACTTTCTCTATTTTATATTTCTTTCTATATTTCATTTTACTTTCTATTTTTCATTTTTCTTTCTTTAATTCATGTTACTTTCTGTACATCATTTTTTTACTATATTTTATTTTACTTTCTATATTTCATCTTTCTTTATATATTTCATTTTACTTTCTATATTCCATTATACTTTCTACTTTCATATTTCATTCTATATTTCATTTTACTTTCCTTATTTTTACCTTTTTTCTATATTTTATTTTACTTTCTATATTTCATCTTTCTTTCTAAATTTTATTTTACTTTCTATATTTACTCTTTCTTTCTGTATTTCATCTTTCTTTCTGTATTTCATTTCACTTTCTATATTTCATCTTTCTTTCTATATTTCATTTTAGTTTCTATATTTCATCTTTCTTTCTTTATTTCATGTTACTTTCTATATATCGTTTCTCTTACAATATTTTATTTTACATTCTATATTTTATTTTACTTTCTATACTTCATCATTTTTTCTGTATCTTATTTTACTTTCTATATTTCATCTTTCTTTCTTTATTTTATTTTACTTTCTATATTTCATCTCACTTTCTATATTTCATCTTACTTTCTATTTTTCATCTTACCTTCAATTTTTCATTTTACGTTCTATATTTCATCTTTTTTCTACATTTCATTTTACTTTCTATAATTCAACTTTCTTTCTATATTTTATCTTTCTTTCCATTTTTCCTTTTTCTTTCAATATTTCATTTTATTTTATTTTTATTTCTTCTTTCTTTCTGTTTTATATTTTACTTTCTATATTTCATATTTCTTTCTACTTTTCCTTTAACTTTCTAAATATCTTCATATTTTCTATATTTCATTTTACCTTCTTTCCATATTTCATTTTAGTTTCTTTATTTCATCTTTCTTTCTTTATTTCATGTTACTTTCTATATTTCATCTTTCTTTATATATTTCATTTTACTTTCTATATTTCATTATACTTTCTATATTTCATATTTCATTATATATTTCATTTTACTTTCTTTTTTTTAACCTTCTTTCTATATTTTATTTTACTTTCTACATTTCATCTTTCTTTATAAATTTCATTTTACTTTCTATATTTAATCTTTCTTTCTGTATTTCATTTGACTTTCTATATTTCATCTTTCTTTCTATATTTTATTTTACTTTCTATTTTTCATCTTACTTTTTATTTTTCATTTTACTTTCTATATTTCAACTTCTTTCTATATATCATTTGCCTTTCTATAATTCACCTTTCTTTCTATAATTCATCTTTCTTTCCATATTTCCTTTTTCTTTCAATATTTTATTTTTTTATTTCATCTTTCTTTCTATATTACATTTTACTTTCTATATTTCATCTTTCTCTATATATTTCTTTTTACTTTCTCTATTTTATATTTCTTTCTATATTTCATTTTACTTTCTATTTTTCATTTTTCTTTCTTTAATTCATGTTACTTTCTGTACATCATTTTTTTACTATATTTTATTTTACTTTCTATATTTCATCTTTCTTTATATATTTCATTTTACTTTCTATATTCCATTATACTTTCTACTTTCATATTTCATTCTATATTTCATTTTACTTTCCTTATTTTTACCTTTTTTCTATATTTTATTTTACTTTCTATATTTCATCTTTCTTTCTAAATTTTATTTTACTTTCTATATTTACTCTTTCTTTCTGTATTTCATCTTTCTTTCTGTATTTCATTTCACTTTCTATATTTCATCTTTCTTTCTATATTTCATTTTAGTTTCTATATTTCATCTTTCTTTCTTTATTTCATGTTACTTTCTATATATCGTTTCTCTTACAATATTTTATTTTACATTCTATATTTTATTTTACTTTCTATACTTCATCATTTTTTCTGTATCTTATTTTACTTTCTATATTTCATCTTTCTTTCTTTATTTTATTTTACTTTCTATATTTCATCTCACTTTCTATATTTCATCTTACTTTCTATTTTTCATCTTACCTTCAATTTTTCATTTTACGTTCTATATTTCATCTTTTTTCTACATTTCATTTTACTTTCTATAATTCAACTTTCTTTCTATATTTTATCTTTCTTTCCATTTTTCCTTTTTCTTTCAATATTTCATTTTATTTTATTTTTATTTCTTCTTTCTTTCTGTTTTATATTTTACTTTCTATATTTCATCTTTCTTTCTACGTTTCCTTTAACTTTCTAAATATCTTCATATTTTCTATATTTCATTTTACCTTCTTTCCATATTTCATTTTAGTTTCTTTATTTCATCTTTCTTTCTTTATTTCATGTTACTTTCTATATTTCATCTTTCTTTATATATTTCATTTTACTTTCTATATTTCATTATACTTTCTATATTTCATATTTCATTATATATTTCATTTTACTTTCTTTTTTTTAACCTTCTTTCTATATTTTATTTTACTTTCTACATTTCATCTTTCTTTATAAATTTCATTTTACTTTCTATATTTAATCTTTCTTTCTGTATTTCATTTGACTTTCTATATTTCATCTTTCTTTCTATATTTTATTTTACTTTCTATTTTTCATCTTACTTTTTATTTTTCATTTTACTTTCTATATTTCAACTTCTTTCTATATATCATTTGCCTTTCTATAATTCACCTTTCTTTCTATAATTCATCTTTCTTTCCATATTTCCTTTTTCTTTCAATATTTTATTTTTTTATTTCATCTTTCTTTCTATATTACATTTTACTTTCTATATTTCATCTTTCTCTATATATTTCTTTTTACTTTCTCTATTTTATATTTCTTTCTATATTTCATTTTACTTTCTATTTTTCATTTTTCTTTCTTTAATTCATGTTACTTTCTGTACATCATTTTTTTACTATATTTTATTTTACTTTCTATATTTCATCTTTCTTTATATATTTCATTTTACTTTCTATATTCCATTATACTTTCTACTTTCATATTTCATTCTATATTTCATTTTACTTTCCTTATTTTTACCTTTTTTCTATATTTTATTTTACTTTCTATATTTCATCTTTCTTTCTAAATTTTATTTTACTTTCTATATTTACTCTTTCTTTCTGTATTTCATCTTTCTTTCTGTATTTCATTTCACTTTCTATATTTCATCTTTCTTTCTATATTTCATTTTAGTTTCTATATTTCATCTTTCTTTCTTTATTTCATGTTACTTTCTATATATCGTTTCTCTTACAATATTTTATTTTACATTCTATATTTTATTTTACTTTCTATACTTCATCATTTTTTCTGTATCTTATTTTACTTTCTATATTTCATCTTTCTTTCTTTATTTTATTTTACTTTCTATATTTCATCTCACTTTCTATATTTCATCTTACTTTCTATTTTTCATCTTACCTTCAATTTTTCATTTTACGTTCTATATTTCATCTTTTTTCTACATTTCATTTTACTTTCTATAATTCAACTTTCTTTCTATATTTTATCTTTCTTTCCATTTTTCCTTTTTCTTTCAATATTTCATTTTATTTTATTTTTATTTCTTCTTTCTTTCTGTTTTATATTTTACTTTCTATATTTCATCTTTCTTTCTACGTTTCCTTTAACTTTCTAAATATCTTCATATTTTCTATATTTCATTTTACCTTCTTTCCATATTTCATTTTAGTTTCTTTATTTCATCTTTCTTTCTTTATTTCATGTTACTTTCTATATTTCATCTTTCTTTATATATTTCATTTTACTTTCTATATTTCATTATACTTTCTATATTTCATATTTCATTATATATTTCATTTTACTTTCTTTTTTTTAACCTTCTTTCTATATTTTATTTTACTTTCTACATTTCATCTTTCTTTATAAATTTCATTTTACTTTCTATATTTAATCTTTCTTTCTGTATTTCATTTGACTTTCTATATTTCATCTTTCTTTCTATATTTTATTTTACTTTCTATTTTTCATCTTACTTTTTATTTTTCATTTTACTTTCTATATTTCAACTTCTTTCTATATATCATTTGCCTTTCTATAATTCACCTTTCTTTCTATAATTCATCTTTCTTTCCATATTTCCTTTTTCTTTCAATATTTTATTTTTTTATTTCATCTTTCTTTCTATATTACATTTTACTTTCTATATTTCATCTTTCTCTATATATTTCTTTTTACTTTCTCTATTTTATATTTCTTTCTATATTTCATTTTACTTTCTATTTTTCATTTTTCTTTCTTTAATTCATGTTACTTTCTGTACATCATTTTTTTACTATATTTTATTTTACTTTCTATATTTCATCTTTCTTTATATATTTCATTTTACTTTCTATATTCCATTATACTTTCTACTTTCATATTTCATTCTATATTTCATTTTACTTTCCTTATTTTTACCTTTTTTCTATATTTTATTTTACTTTCTATATTTCATCTTTCTTTCTAAATTTTATTTTACTTTCTATATTTACTCTTTCTTTCTGTATTTCATCTTTCTTTCTGTATTTCATTTCACTTTCTATATTTCATCTTTCTTTCTATATTTCATTTTAGTTTCTATATTTCATCTTTCTTTCTTTATTTCATGTTACTTTCTATATATCGTTTCTCTTACAATATTTTATTTTACATTCTATATTTTATTTTACTTTCTATACTTCATCATTTTTTCTGTATCTTATTTTACTTTCTATATTTCATCTTTCTTTCTTTATTTTATTTTACTTTCTATATTTCATCTCACTTTCTATATTTCATCTTACTTTCTATTTTTCATCTTACCTTCAATTTTTCATTTTACGTTCTATATTTCATCTTTTTTCTACATTTCATTTTACTTTCTATAATTCAACTTTCTTTCTATATTTTATCTTTCTTTCCATTTTTCCTTTTTCTTTCAATATTTCATTTTATTTTATTTTTATTTCTTCTTTCTTTCTGTTTTATATTTTACTTTCTATATTTCATCTTTCTTTCTACGTTTCCTTTAACTTTCTAAATATCTTCATATTTTCTATATTTCATTTTACCTTCTTTCCATATTTCATTTTAGTTTCTTTATTTCATCTTTCTTTCTTTATTTCATGTTACTTTCTATATTTCATCTTTCTTTATATATTTCATTTTACTTTCTATATTTCATTATACTTTCTATATTTCATATTTCATTATATATTTCATTTTACTTTCTTTTTTTTAACCTTCTTTCTATATTTTATTTTACTTTCTACATTTCATCTTTCTTTATAAATTTCATTTTACTTTCTATATTTAATCTTTCTTTCTGTATTTCATTTGACTTTCTATATTTCATCTTTCTTTCTATATTTTATTTTACTTTCTATTTTTCATCTTACTTTTTATTTTTCATTTTACTTTCTATATTTCAACTTCTTTCTATATATCATTTGCCTTTCTATAATTCACCTTTCTTTCTATAATTCATCTTTCTTTCCATATTTCCTTTTTCTTTCAATATTTTATTTTTTTATTTCATCTTTCTTTCTATATTACATTTTACTTTCTATATTTCATCTTTCTCTATATATTTCTTTTTACTTTCTCTATTTTATATTTCTTTCTATATTTCATTTTACTTTCTATTTTTCATTTTTCTTTCTTTAATTCATGTTACTTTCTGTACATCATTTTTTTACTATATTTTATTTTACTTTCTATATTTCATCTTTCTTTATATATTTCATTTTACTTTCTATATTCCATTATACTTTCTACTTTCATATTTCATTCTATATTTCATTTTACTTTCCTTATTTTTACCTTTTTTCTATATTTTATTTTACTTTCTATATTTCATCTTTCTTTCTAAATTTTATTTTACTTTCTATATTTACTCTTTCTTTCTGTATTTCATCTTTCTTTCTGTATTTCATTTCACTTTCTATATTTCATCTTTCTTTCTATATTTCATTTTAGTTTCTATATTTCATCTTTCTTTCTTTATTTCATGTTACTTTCTATATATCGTTTCTCTTACAATATTTTATTTTACATTCTATATTTTATTTTACTTTCTATACTTCATCATTTTTTCTGTATCTTATTTTACTTTCTATATTTCATCTTTCTTTCTTTATTTTATTTTACTTTCTATATTTCATCTCACTTTCTATATTTCATCTTACTTTCTATTTTTCATCTTACCTTCAATTTTTCATTTTACGTTCTATATTTCATCTTTTTTCTACATTTCATTTTACTTTCTATAATTCAACTTTCTTTCTATATTTTATCTTTCTTTCCATTTTTCCTTTTTCTTTCAATATTTCATTTTATTTTATTTTTATTTCTTCTTTCTTTCTGTTTTATATTTTACTTTCTATATTTCATCTTTCTTTCTACGTTTCCTTTAACTTTCTAAATATCTTCATATTTTCTATATTTCATTTTACCTTCTTTCCATATTTCATTTTAGTTTCTTTATTTCATCTTTCTTTCTTTATTTCATGTTACTTTCTATATTTCATCTTTCTTTATATATTTCATTTTACTTTCTATATTTCATTATACTTTCTATATTTCATATTTCATTATATATTTCATTTTACTTTCTTTTTTTTAACCTTCTTTCTATATTTTATTTTACTTTCTACATTTCATCTTTCTTTATAAATTTCATTTTACTTTCTATATTTAATCTTTCTTTCTGTATTTCATTTGACTTTCTATATTTCATCTTTCTTTCTATATTTTATTTTACTTTCTATTTTTCATCTTACTTTTTATTTTTCATTTTACTTTCTATATTTCAACTTCTTTCTATATATCATTTGCCTTTCTATAATTCACCTTTCTTTCTATAATTCATCTTTCTTTCCATATTTCCTTTTTCTTTCAATATTTTATTTTTTTATTTCATCTTTCTTTCTATATTACATTTTACTTTCTATATTTCATCTTTCTCTATATATTTCTTTTTACTTTCTCTATTTTATATTTCTTTCTATATTTCATTTTACTTTCTATTTTTCATTTTTCTTTCTTTAATTCATGTTACTTTCTGTACATCATTTTTTTACTATATTTTATTTTACTTTCTATATTTCATCTTTCTTTATATATTTCATTTTACTTTCTATATTCCATTATACTTTCTACTTTCATATTTCATTCTATATTTCATTTTACTTTCCTTATTTTTACCTTTTTTCTATATTTTATTTTACTTTCTATATTTCATCTTTCTTTCTAAATTTTATTTTACTTTCTATATTTACTCTTTCTTTCTGTATTTCATCTTTCTTTCTGTATTTCATTTCACTTTCTATATTTCATCTTTCTTTCTATATTTCATTTTAGTTTCTATATTTCATCTTTCTTTCTTTATTTCATGTTACTTTCTATATATCGTTTCTCTTACAATATTTTATTTTACATTCTATATTTTATTTTACTTTCTATACTTCATCATTTTTTCTGTATCTTATTTTACTTTCTATATTTCATCTTTCTTTCTTTATTTTATTTTACTTTCTATATTTCATCTCACTTTCTATATTTCATCTTACTTTCTATTTTTCATCTTACCTTCAATTTTTCATTTTACGTTCTATATTTCATCTTTTTTCTACATTTCATTTTACTTTCTATAATTCAACTTTCTTTCTATATTTTATCTTTCTTTCCATTTTTCCTTTTTCTTTCAATATTTCATTTTATTTTATTTTTATTTCTTCTTTCTTTCTGTTTTATATTTTACTTTCTATATTTCATCTTTCTTTCTACGTTTCCTTTAACTTTCTAAATATCTTCATATTTTCTATATTTCATTTTACCTTCTTTCCATATTTCATTTTAGTTTCTTTATTTCATCTTTCTTTCTTTATTTCATGTTACTTTCTATATTTCATCTTTCTTTATATATTTCATTTTACTTTCTATATTTCATTATACTTTCTATATTTCATATTTCATTATATATTTCATTTTACTTTCTTTTTTTTAACCTTCTTTCTATATTTTATTTTACTTTCTACATTTCATCTTTCTTTATAAATTTCATTTTACTTTCTATATTTAATCTTTCTTTCTGTATTTCATTTGACTTTCTATATTTCATCTTTCTTTCTATATTTTATTTTACTTTCTATTTTTCATCTTACTTTTTATTTTTCATTTTACTTTCTATATTTCAACTTCTTTCTATATATCATTTGCCTTTCTATAATTCACCTTTCTTTCTATAATTCATCTTTCTTTCCATATTTCCTTTTTCTTTCAATATTTTATTTTTTTATTTCATCTTTCTTTCTATATTACATTTTACTTTCTATATTTCATCTTTCTCTATATATTTCTTTTTACTTTCTCTATTTTATATTTCTTTCTATATTTCATTTTACTTTCTATTTTTCATTTTTCTTTCTTTAATTCATGTTACTTTCTGTACATCATTTTTTTACTATATTTTATTTTACTTTCTATATTTCATCTTTCTTTATATATTTCATTTTACTTTCTATATTCCATTATACTTTCTACTTTCATATTTCATTCTATATTTCATTTTACTTTCCTTATTTTTACCTTTTTTCTATATTTTATTTTACTTTCTATATTTCATCTTTCTTTCTAAATTTTATTTTACTTTCTATATTTACTCTTTCTTTCTGTATTTCATCTTTCTTTCTGTATTTCATTTCACTTTCTATATTTCATCTTTCTTTCTATATTTCATTTTAGTTTCTATATTTCATCTTTCTTTCTTTATTTCATGTTACTTTCTATATATCGTTTCTCTTACAATATTTTATTTTACATTCTATATTTTATTTTACTTTCTATACTTCATCATTTTTTCTGTATCTTATTTTACTTTCTATATTTCATCTTTCTTTCTTTATTTTATTTTACTTTCTATATTTCATCTCACTTTCTATATTTCATCTTACTTTCTATTTTTCATCTTACCTTCAATTTTTCATTTTACGTTCTATATTTCATCTTTTTTCTACATTTCATTTTACTTTCTATAATTCAACTTTCTTTCTATATTTTATATTTCTTTCCATTTTTCCTTTTTCTTTCAATATTTCATTTTATTTTATTTTTATTTCTTCTTTCTTTCTGTTTTATATTTTACTTTCTATATTTCATCTTTCTTTCTACGTTTCCTTTAACTTTCTAAATATCTTCATATTTTCTATATTTCATTTTACCTTCTTTCCATATTTCATTTTAGTTTCTTTATTTCATCTTTCTTTCTTTATTTCATGTTACTTTCTATATTTCATCTTTCTTTATATATTTCATTTTACTTTCTATATTTCATTATACTTTCTATATTTCATATTTCATTATATATTTCATTTTACTTTCTTTTTTTTAACCTTCTTTCTATATTTTATTTTACTTTCTACATTTCATCTTTCTTTATAAATTTCATTTTACTTTCTATATTTAATCTTTCTTTCTGTATTTCATTTGACTTTCTATATTTCATCTTTCTTTCTATATTTTATTTTACTTTCTATTTTTCATCTTACTTTTTATTTTTCATTTTACTTTCTATATTTCAACTTCTTTCTATATATCATTTGCCTTTCTATAATTCACCTTTCTTTCTATAATTCATCTTTCTTTCCATATTTCCTTTTTCTTTCAATATTTTATTTTTTTATTTCATCTTTCTTTCTATATTACATTTTACTTTCTATATTTCATCTTTCTCTATATATTTCTTTTTACTTTCTCTATTTTATATTTCTTTCTATATTTCATTTTACTTTCTATTTTTCATTTTTCTTTCTTTAATTCATGTTACTTTCTGTACATCATTTTTTTACTATATTTTATTTTACTTTCTATATTTCATCTTTCTTTATATATTTCATTTTACTTTCTATATTCCATTATACTTTCTACTTTCATATTTCATTCTATATTTCATTTTACTTTCCTTATTTTTACCTTTTTTCTATATTTTATTTTACTTTCTATATTTCATCTTTCTTTCTAAATTTTATTTTACTTTCTATATTTACTCTTTCTTTCTGTATTTCATCTTTCTTTCTGTATTTCATTTCACTTTCTATATTTCATCTTTCTTTCTATATTTCATTTTAGTTTCTATATTTCATCTTTCTTTCTTTATTTCATGTTACTTTCTATATATCGTTTCTCTTACAATATTTTATTTTACATTCTATATTTTATTTTACTTTCTATACTTCATCATTTTTTCTGTATCTTATTTTACTTTCTATATTTCATCTTTCTTTCTTTATTTTATTTTACTTTCTATATTTCATCTCACTTTCTATATTTCATCTTACTTTCTATTTTTCATCTTACCTTCAATTTTTCATTTTACGTTCTATATTTCATCTTTTTTCTACATTTCATTTTACTTTCTATAATTCAACTTTCTTTCTATATTTTATCTTTCTTTCCATTTTTCCTTTTTCTTTCAATATTTCATTTTATTTTATTTTTATTTCTTCTTTCTTTCTGTTTTATATTTTACTTTCTATATTTCATCTTTCTTTCTACGTTTCCTTTAACTTTCTAAATATCTTCATATTTTCTATATTTCATTTTACCTTCTTTCCATATTTCATTTTAGTTTCTTTATTTCATCTTTCTTTCTTTATTTCATGTTACTTTCTATATTTCATCTTTCTTTATATATTTCATTTTACTTTCTATATTTCATTATACTTTCTATATTTCATATTTCATTATATATTTCATTTTACTTTCTTTTTTTTAACCTTCTTTCTATATTTTATTTTACTTTCTACATTTCATCTTTCTTTATAAATTTCATTTTACTTTCTATATTTAATCTTTCTTTCTGTATTTCATTTGACTTTCTATATTTCATCTTTCTTTCTATATTTTATTTTACTTTCTATTTTTCATCTTACTTTTTATTTTTCATTTTACTTTCTATATTTCAACTTCTTTCTATATATCATTTGCCTTTCTATAATTCACCTTTCTTTCTATAATTCATCTTTCTTTCCATATTTCCTTTTTCTTTCAATATTTTATTTTTTTATTTCATCTTTCTTTCTATATTACATTTTACTTTCTATATTTCATCTTTCTCTATATATTTCTTTTTACTTTCTCTATTTTATATTTCTTTCTATATTTCATTTTACTTTCTATTTTTCATTTTTCTTTCTTTAATTCATGTTACTTTCTGTACATCATTTTTTTACTATATTTTATTTTACTTTCTATATTTCATCTTTCTTTATATATTTCATTTTACTTTCTATATTCCATTATACTTTCTACTTTCATATTTCATTCTATATTTCATTTTACTTTCCTTATTTTTACCTTTTTTCTATATTTTATTTTACTTTCTATATTTCATCTTTCTTTCTAAATTTTATTTTACTTTCTATATTTACTCTTTCTTTCTGTATTTCATCTTTCTTTCTGTATTTCATTTCACTTTCTATATTTCATCTTTCTTTCTATATTTCATTTTAGTTTCTATATTTCATCTTTCTTTCTTTATTTCATGTTACTTTCTATATATCGTTTCTCTTACAATATTTTATTTTACATTCTATATTTTATTTTACTTTCTATACTTCATCATTTTTTCTGTATCTTATTTTACTTTCTATATTTCATCTTTCTTTCTTTATTTTATTTTACTTTCTATATTTCATCTCACTTTCTATATTTCATCTTACTTTCTATTTTTCATCTTACCTTCAATTTTTCATTTTACGTTCTATATTTCATCTTTTTTCTACATTTCATTTTACTTTCTATAATTCAACTTTCTTTCTATATTTTATCTTTCTTTCCATTTTTCCTTTTTCTTTCAATATTTCATTTTATTTTATTTTTATTTCTTCTTTCTTTCTGTTTTATATTTTACTTTCTATATTTCATCTTTCTTTCTACGTTTCCTTTAACTTTCTAAATATCTTCATATTTTCTATATTTCATTTTACCTTCTTTCCATATTTCATTTTAGTTTCTTTATTTCATCTTTCTTTCTTTATTTCATGTTACTTTCTATATTTCATCTTTCTTTATATATTTCATTTTACTTTCTATATTTCATTATACTTTCTATATTTCATATTTCATTATATATTTCATTTTACTTTCTTTTTTTTAACCTTCTTTCTATATTTTATTTTACTTTCTACATTTCATCTTTCTTTATAAATTTCATTTTACTTTCTATATTTAATCTTTCTTTCTGTATTTCATTTGACTTTCTATATTTCATCTTTCTTTCTATATTTTATTTTACTTTCTATTTTTCATCTTACTTTTTATTTTTCATTTTACTTTCTATATTTCAACTTCTTTCTATATATCATTTGCCTTTCTATAATTCACCTTTCTTTCTATAATTCATCTTTCTTTCCATATTTCCTTTTTCTTTCAATATTTTATTTTTTTATTTCATCTTTCTTTCTATATTACATTTTACTTTCTATATTTCATCTTTCTCTATATATTTCTTTTTACTTTCTCTATTTTATATTTCTTTCTATATTTCATTTTACTTTCTATTTTTCATTTTTCTTTCTTTAATTCATGTTACTTTCTGTACATCATTTTTTTACTATATTTTATTTTACTTTCTATATTTCATCTTTCTTTATATATTTCATTTTACTTTCTATATTCCATTATACTTTCTACTTTCATATTTCATTCTATATTTCATTTTACTTTCCTTATTTTTACCTTTTTTCTATATTTTATTTTACTTTCTATATTTCATCTTTCTTTCTAAATTTTATTTTACTTTCTATATTTACTCTTTCTTTCTGTATTTCATCTTTCTTTCTGTATTTCATTTCACTTTCTATATTTCATCTTTCTTTCTATATTTCATTTTAGTTTCTATATTTCATCTTTCTTTCTTTATTTCATGTTACTTTCTATATATCGTTTCTCTTACAATATTTTATTTTACATTCTATATTTTATTTTACTTTCTATACTTCATCATTTTTTCTGTATCTTATTTTACTTTCTATATTTCATCTTTCTTTCTTTATTTTATTTTACTTTCTATATTTCATCTCACTTTCTATATTTCATCTTACTTTCTATTTTTCATCTTACCTTCAATTTTTCATTTTACGTTCTATATTTCATCTTTTTTCTACATTTCATTTTACTTTCTATAATTCAACTTTCTTTCTATATTTTATCTTTCTTTCCATTTTTCCTTTTTCTTTCAATATTTCATTTTATTTTATTTTTATTTCTTCTTTCTTTCTGTTTTATATTTTACTTTCTATATTTCATCTTTCTTTCTACGTTTCCTTTAACTTTCTAAATATCTTCATATTTTCTATATTTCATTTTACCTTCTTTCCATATTTCATTTTAGTTTCTTTATTTCATCTTTCTTTCTTTATTTCATGTTACTTTCTATATTTCATCTTTCTTTATATATTTCATTTTACTTTCTATATTTCATTATACTTTCTATATTTCATATTTCATTATATATTTCATTTTACTTTCTTTTTTTTAACCTTCTTTCTATATTTTATTTTACTTTCTACATTTCATCTTTCTTTATAAATTTCATTTTACTTTCTATATTTAATCTTTCTTTCTGTATTTCATTTGACTTTCTATATTTCATCTTTCTTTCTATATTTTATTTTACTTTCTATTTTTCATCTTACTTTTTATTTTTCATTTTACTTTCTATATTTCAACTTCTTTCTATATATCATTTGCCTTTCTATAATTCACCTTTCTTTCTATAATTCATCTTTCTTTCCATATTTCCTTTTTCTTTCAATATTTTATTTTTTTATTTCATCTTTCTTTCTATATTACATTTTACTTTCTATATTTCATCTTTCTCTATATATTTCTTTTTACTTTCTCTATTTTATATTTCTTTCTATATTTCATTTTACTTTCTATTTTTCATTTTTCTTTCTTTAATTCATGTTACTTTCTGTACATCATTTTTTTACTATATTTTATTTTACTTTCTATATTTCATCTTTCTTTATATATTTCATTTTACTTTCTATATTCCATTATACTTTCTACTTTCATATTTCATTCTATATTTCATTTTACTTTCCTTATTTTTACCTTTTTTCTATATTTTATTTTACTTTCTATATTTCATCTTTCTTTCTAAATTTTATTTTACTTTCTATATTTACTCTTTCTTTCTGTATTTCATCTTTCTTTCTGTATTTCATTTCACTTTCTATATTTCATCTTTCTTTCTATATTTCATTTTAGTTTCTATATTTCATCTTTCTTTCTTTATTTCATGTTACTTTCTATATATCGTTTCTCTTACAATATTTTATTTTACATTCTATATTTTATTTTACTTTCTATACTTCATCATTTTTTCTGTATCTTATTTTACTTTCTATATTTCATCTTTCTTTCTTTATTTTATTTTACTTTCTATATTTCATCTCACTTTCTATATTTCATCTTACTTTCTATTTTTCATCTTACCTTCAATTTTTCATTTTACGTTCTATATTTCATCTTTTTTCTACATTTCATTTTACTTTCTATAATTCAACTTTCTTTCTATATTTTATCTTTCTTTCCATTTTTCCTTTTTCTTTCAATATTTCATTTTATTTTATTTTTATTTCTTCTTTCTTTCTGTTTTATATTTTACTTTCTATATTTCATCTTTCTTTCTACGTTTCCTTTAACTTTCTAAATATCTTCATATTTTCTATATTTCATTTTACCTTCTTTCCATATTTCATTTTAGTTTCTTTATTTCATCTTTCTTTCTTTATTTCATGTTACTTTCTATATTTCATCTTTCTTTATATATTTCATTTTACTTTCTATATTTCATTATACTTTCTATATTTCATATTTCATTATATATTTCATTTTACTTTCTTTTTTTTAACCTTCTTTCTATATTTTATTTTACTTTCTACATTTCATCTTTCTTTATAAATTTCATTTTACTTTCTATATTTAATCTTTCTTTCTGTATTTCATTTGACTTTCTATATTTCATCTTTCTTTCTATATTTTATTTTACTTTCTATTTTTCATCTTACTTTTTATTTTTCATTTTACTTTCTATATTTCAACTTCTTTCTATATATCATTTGCCTTTCTATAATTCACCTTTCTTTCTATAATTCATCTTTCTTTCCATATTTCCTTTTTCTTTCAATATTTTATTTTTTTATTTCATCTTTCTTTCTATATTACATTTTACTTTCTATATTTCATCTTTCTCTATATATTTCTTTTTACTTTCTCTATTTTATATTTCTTTCTATATTTCATTTTACTTTCTATTTTTCATTTTTCTTTCTTTAATTCATGTTACTTTCTGTACATCATTTTTTTACTATATTTTATTTTACTTTCTATATTTCATCTTTCTTTATATATTTCATTTTACTTTCTATATTCCATTATACTTTCTACTTTCATATTTCATTCTATATTTCATTTTACTTTCCTTATTTTTACCTTTTTTCTATATTTTATTTTACTTTCTATATTTCATCTTTCTTTCTAAATTTTATTTTACTTTCTATATTTACTCTTTCTTTCTGTATTTCATCTTTCTTTCTGTATTTCATTTCACTTTCTATATTTCATCTTTCTTTCTATATTTCATTTTAGTTTCTATATTTCATCTTTCTTTCTTTATTTCATGTTACTTTCTATATATCGTTTCTCTTACAATATTTTATTTTACATTCTATATTTTATTTTACTTTCTATACTTCATCATTTTTTCTGTATCTTATTTTACTTTCTATATTTCATCTTTCTTTCTTTATTTTATTTTACTTTCTATATTTCATCTCACTTTCTATATTTCATCTTACTTTCTATTTTTCATCTTACCTTCAATTTTTCATTTTACGTTCTATATTTCATCTTTTTTCTACATTTCATTTTACTTTCTATAATTCAACTTTCTTTCTATATTTTATCTTTCTTTCCATTTTTCCTTTTTCTTTCAATATTTCATTTTATTTTATTTTTATTTCTTCTTTCTTTCTGTTTTATATTTTACTTTCTATATTTCATCTTTCTTTCTACGTTTCCTTTAACTTTCTAAATATCTTCATATTTTCTATATTTCATTTTACCTTCTTTCCATATTTCATTTTAGTTTCTTTATTTCATCTTTCTTTCTTTATTTCATGTTACTTTCTATATTTCATCTTTCTTTATATATTTCATTTTACTTTCTATATTTCATTATACTTTCTATATTTCATATTTCATTATATATTTCATTTTACTTTCTTTTTTTTAACCTTCTTTCTATATTTTATTTTACTTTCTACATTTCATCTTTCTTTATAAATTTCATTTTACTTTCTATATTTAATCTTTCTTTCTGTATTTCATTTGACTTTCTATATTTCATCTTTCTTTCTATATTTTATTTTACTTTCTATTTTTCATCTTACTTTTTATTTTTCATTTTACTTTCTATATTTCAACTTCTTTCTATATATCATTTGCCTTTCTATAATTCACCTTTCTTTCTATAATTCATCTTTCTTTCCATATTTCCTTTTTCTTTCAATATTTTATTTTTTTATTTCATCTTTCTTTCTATATTACATTTTACTTTCTATATTTCATCTTTCTCTATATATTTCTTTTTACTTTCTCTATTTTATATTTCTTTCTATATTTCATTTTACTTTCTATTTTTCATTTTTCTTTCTTTAATTCATGTTACTTTCTGTACATCATTTTTTTACTATATTTTATTTTACTTTCTATATTTCATCTTTCTTTATATATTTCATTTTACTTTCTATATTCCATTATACTTTCTACTTTCATATTTCATTCTATATTTCATTTTACTTTCCTTATTTTTACCTTTTTTCTATATTTTATTTTACTTTCTATATTTCATCTTTCTTTCTAAATTTTATTTTACTTTCTATATTTACTCTTTCTTTCTGTATTTCATCTTTCTTTCTGTATTTCATTTCACTTTCTATATTTCATCTTTCTTTCTATATTTCATTTTAGTTTCTATATTTCATCTTTCTTTCTTTATTTCATGTTACTTTCTATATATCGTTTCTCTTACAATATTTTATTTTACATTCTATATTTTATTTTACTTTCTATACTTCATCATTTTTTCTGTATCTTATTTTACTTTCTATATTTCATCTTTCTTTCTTTATTTTATTTTACTTTCTATATTTCATCTCACTTTCTATATTTCATCTTACTTTCTATTTTTCATCTTACCTTCAATTTTTCATTTTACGTTCTATATTTCATCTTTTTTCTACATTTCATTTTACTTTCTATAATTCAACTTTCTTTCTATATTTTATCTTTCTTTCCATTTTTCCTTTTTCTTTCAATATTTCATTTTATTTTATTTTTATTTCTTCTTTCTTTCTGTTTTATATTTTACTTTCTATATTTCATCTTTCTTTCTACGTTTCCTTTAACTTTCTAAATATCTTCATATTTTCTATATTTCATTTTACCTTCTTTCCATATTTCATTTTAGTTTCTTTATTTCATCTTTCTTTCTTTATTTCATGTTACTTTCTATATTTCATCTTTCTTTATATATTTCATTTTACTTTCTATATTTCATTATACTTTCTATATTTCATATTTCATTATATATTTCATTTTACTTTCTTTTTTTTAACCTTCTTTCTATATTTTATTTTACTTTCTACATTTCATCTTTCTTTATAAATTTCATTTTACTTTCTATATTTAATCTTTCTTTCTGTATTTCATTTGACTTTCTATATTTCATCTTTCTTTCTATATTTTATTTTACTTTCTATTTTTCATCTTACTTTTTATTTTTCATTTTACTTTCTATATTTCAACTTCTTTCTATATATCATTTGCCTTTCTATAATTCACCTTTCTTTCTATAATTCATCTTTCTTTCCATATTTCCTTTTTCTTTCAATATTTTATTTTTTTATTTCATCTTTCTTTCTATATTACATTTTACTTTCTATATTTCATCTTTCTCTATATATTTCTTTTTACTTTCTCTATTTTATATTTCTTTCTATATTTCATTTTACTTTCTATTTTTCATTTTTCTTTCTTTAATTCATGTTACTTTCTGTACATCATTTTTTTACTATATTTTATTTTACTTTCTATATTTCATCTTTCTTTATATATTTCATTTTACTTTCTATATTCCATTATACTTTCTACTTTCATATTTCATTCTATATTTCATTTTACTTTCCTTATTTTTACCTTTTTTCTATATTTTATTTTACTTTCTATATTTCATCTTTCTTTCTAAATTTTATTTTACTTTCTATATTTACTCTTTCTTTCTGTATTTCATCTTTCTTTCTGTATTTCATTTCACTTTCTATATTTCATCTTTCTTTCTATATTTCATTTTAGTTTCTATATTTCATCTTTCTTTCTTTATTTCATGTTACTTTCTATATATCGTTTCTCTTACAATATTTTATTTTACATTCTATATTTTATTTTACTTTCTATACTTCATCATTTTTTCTGTATCTTATTTTACTTTCTATATTTCATCTTTCTTTCTTTATTTTATTTTACTTTCTATATTTCATCTCACTTTCTATATTTCATCTTACTTTCTATTTTTCATCTTACCTTCAATTTTTCATTTTACGTTCTATATTTCATCTTTTTTCTACATTTCATTTTACTTTCTATAATTCAACTTTCTTTCTATATTTTATCTTTCTTTCCATTTTTCCTTTTTCTTTCAATATTTCATTTTATTTTATTTTTATTTCTTCTTTCTTTCTGTTTTATATTTTACTTTCTATATTTCATCTTTCTTTCTACGTTTCCTTTAACTTTCTAAATATCTTCATATTTTCTATATTTCATTTTACCTTCTTTCCATATTTCATTTTAGTTTCTTTATTTCATCTTTCTTTCTTTATTTCATGTTACTTTCTATATTTCATCTTTCTTTATATATTTCATTTTACTTTCTATATTTCATTATACTTTCTATATTTCATATTTCATTATATATTTCATTTTACTTTCTTTTTTTTAACCTTCTTTCTATATTTTATTTTACTTTCTACATTTCATCTTTCTTTATAAATTTCATTTTACTTTCTATATTTAATCTTTCTTTCTGTATTTCATTTGACTTTCTATATTTCATCTTTCTTTCTATATTTTATTTTACTTTCTATTTTTCATCTTACTTTTTATTTTTCATTTTACTTTCTATATTTCAACTTCTTTCTATATATCATTTGCCTTTCTATAATTCACCTTTCTTTCTATAATTCATCTTTCTTTCCATATTTCCTTTTTCTTTCAATATTTTATTTTTTTATTTCATCTTTCTTTCTATATTACATTTTACTTTCTATATTTCATCTTTCTCTATATATTTCTTTTTACTTTCTCTATTTTATATTTCTTTCTATATTTCATTTTACTTTCTATTTTTCATTTTTCTTTCTTTAATTCATGTTACTTTCTGTACATCATTTTTTTACTATATTTTATTTTACTTTCTATATTTCATCTTTCTTTATATATTTCATTTTACTTTCTATATTCCATTATACTTTCTACTTTCATATTTCATTCTATATTTCATTTTACTTTCCTTATTTTTACCTTTTTTCTATATTTTATTTTACTTTCTATATTTCATCTTTCTTTCTAAATTTTATTTTACTTTCTATATTTACTCTTTCTTTCTGTATTTCATCTTTCTTTCTGTATTTCATTTCACTTTCTATATTTCATCTTTCTTTCTATATTTCATTTTAGTTTCTATATTTCATCTTTCTTTCTTTATTTCATGTTACTTTCTATATATCGTTTCTCTTACAATATTTTATTTTACATTCTATATTTTATTTTACTTTCTATACTTCATCATTTTTTCTGTATCTTATTTTACTTTCTATATTTCATCTTTCTTTCTTTATTTTATTTTACTTTCTATATTTCATCTCACTTTCTATATTTCATCTTACTTTCTATTTTTCATCTTACCTTCAATTTTTCATTTTACGTTCTATATTTCATCTTTTTTCTACATTTCATTTTACTTTCTATAATTCAACTTTCTTTCTATATTTTATCTTTCTTTCCATTTTTCCTTTTTCTTTCAATATTTCATTTTATTTTATTTTTATTTCTTCTTTCTTTCTGTTTTATATTTTACTTTCTATATTTCATCTTTCTTTCTACGTTTCCTTTAACTTTCTAAATATCTTCATATTTTCTATATTTCATTTTACCTTCTTTCCATATTTCATTTTAGTTTCTTTATTTCATCTTTCTTTCTTTATTTCATGTTACTTTCTATATTTCATCTTTCTTTATATATTTCATTTTACTTTCTATATTTCATTATACTTTCTATATTTCATATTTCATTATATATTTCATTTTACTTTCTTTTTTTTAACCTTCTTTCTATATTTTATTTTACTTTCTACATTTCATCTTTCTTTATAAATTTCATTTTACTTTCTATATTTAATCTTTCTTTCTGTATTTCATTTGACTTTCTATATTTCATCTTTCTTTCTATATTTTATTTTACTTTCTATTTTTCATCTTACTTTTTATTTTTCATTTTACTTTCTATATTTCAACTTCTTTCTATATATCATTTGCCTTTCTATAATTCACCTTTCTTTCTATAATTCATCTTTCTTTCCATATTTCCTTTTTCTTTCAATATTTTATTTTTTTATTTCATCTTTCTTTCTATATTACATTTTACTTTCTATATTTCATCTTTCTCTATATATTTCTTTTTACTTTCTCTATTTTATATTTCTTTCTATATTTCATTTTACTTTCTATTTTTCATTTTTCTTTCTTTAATTCATGTTACTTTCTGTACATCATTTTTTTACTATATTTTATTTTACTTTCTATATTTCATCTTTCTTTATATATTTCATTTTACTTTCTATATTCCATTATACTTTCTACTTTCATATTTCATTCTATATTTCATTTTACTTTCCTTATTTTTACCTTTTTTCTATATTTTATTTTACTTTCTATATTTCATCTTTCTTTCTAAATTTTATTTTACTTTCTATATTTACTCTTTCTTTCTGTATTTCATCTTTCTTTCTGTATTTCATTTCACTTTCTATATTTCATCTTTCTTTCTATATTTCATTTTAGTTTCTATATTTCATCTTTCTTTCTTTATTTCATGTTACTTTCTATATATCGTTTCTCTTACAATATTTTATTTTACATTCTATATTTTATTTTACTTTCTATACTTCATCATTTTTTCTGTATCTTATTTTACTTTCTATATTTCATCTTTCTTTCTTTATTTTATTTTACTTTCTATATTTCATCTCACTTTCTATATTTCATCTTACTTTCTATTTTTCATCTTACCTTCAATTTTTCATTTTACGTTCTATATTTCATCTTTTTTCTACATTTCATTTTACTTTCTATAATTCAACTTTCTTTCTATATTTTATCTTTCTTTCCATTTTTCCTTTTTCTTTCAATATTTCATTTTATTTTATTTTTATTTCTTCTTTCTTTCTGTTTTATATTTTACTTTCTATATTTCATCTTTCTTTCTACGTTTCCTTTAACTTTCTAAATATCTTCATATTTTCTATATTTCATTTTACCTTCTTTCCATATTTCATTTTAGTTTCTTTATTTCATCTTTCTTTCTTTATTTCATGTTACTTTCTATATTTCATCTTTCTTTATATATTTCATTTTACTTTCTATATTTCATTATACTTTCTATATTTCATATTTCATTATATATTTCATTTTACTTTCTTTTTTTTAACCTTCTTTCTATATTTTATTTTACTTTCTACATTTCATCTTTCTTTATAAATTTCATTTTACTTTCTATATTTAATCTTTCTTTCTGTATTTCATTTGACTTTCTATATTTCATCTTTCTTTCTATATTTTATTTTACTTTCTATTTTTCATCTTACTTTTTATTTTTCATTTTACTTTCTATATTTCAACTTCTTTCTATATATCATTTGCCTTTCTATAATTCACCTTTCTTTCTATAATTCATCTTTCTTTCCATATTTCCTTTTTCTTTCAATATTTTATTTTTTTATTTCATCTTTCTTTCTATATTACATTTTACTTTCTATATTTCATCTTTCTCTATATATTTCTTTTTACTTTCTCTATTTTATATTTCTTTCTATATTTCATTTTACTTTCTATTTTTCATTTTTCTTTCTTTAATTCATGTTACTTTCTGTACATCATTTTTTTACTATATTTTATTTTACTTTCTATATTTCATCTTTCTTTATATATTTCATTTTACTTTCTATATTCCATTATACTTTCTACTTTCATATTTCATTCTATATTTCATTTTACTTTCCTTATTTTTACCTTTTTTCTATATTTTATTTTACTTTCTATATTTCATCTTTCTTTCTAAATTTTATTTTACTTTCTATATTTACTCTTTCTTTCTGTATTTCATCTTTCTTTCTATATTTCATTTCACTTTCTATATTTCATCTTTCTTTCTATATTTCATTTTAGTTTCTATATTTCATCTTTCTTTCTTTATTTCATGTTACTTTCTATATATCGTTTCTCTTACAATATTTTATTTTACATTCTATATTTTATTTTACTTTCTATACTTCATCATTTTTTCTGTATCTTATTTTACTTTCTATATTTCATCTTTCTTTCTTTATTTTATTTTACTTTCTATATTTCATCTCACTTTCTATATTTCATCTTACTTCCTATTTTTCATCTTACCTTCAATTTTTCATTTTACGTTCTATATTTCATCTTTTTTCTACATTTCATTTTACTTTCTATAATTCAACTTTCTTTCTATATTTTATCTTTCTTTCCATTTTTCCTTTTTCTTTCAATATTTCATTTTATTTTATTTTTATTTCTTCTTTCTTTCTGTTTTATATTTTACTTTCTATATTTCATCTTTCTTTCTACGTTTCCTTTAACTTTCTAAATATCTTCATATTTTCTATATTTCATTTTACCTTCTTTCCATATTTCATTTTAGTTTCTTTATTTCATCTTTCTTTCTTTATTTCATGTTACTTTCTATATTTCATCTTTCTTTATATATTTCATTTTACTTTCTATATTTCATTATACTTTCTATATTTCATATTTCATTATATATTTCATTTTACTTTCTTTTTTTTAACCTTCTTTCTATATTTTATTTTACTTTCTACATTTCATCTTTCTTTATAAATTTCATTTTACTTTCTATATTTAATCTTTCTTTCTGTATTTCATTTGACTTTCTATATTTCATCTTTCTTTCTATATTTTATTTTACTTTCTATTTTTCATCTTACTTTTTATTTTTCATTTTACTTTCTATATTTCAACTTCTTTCTATATATCATTTGCCTTTCTATAATTCACCTTTCTTTCTATAATTCATCTTTCTTTCCATATTTCCTTTTTCTTTCAATATTTTATTTTTTTATTTCATCTTTCTTTCTATATTACATTTTACTTTCTATATTTCATCTTTCTCTATATATTTCTTTTTACTTTCTCTATTTTATATTTCTTTCTATATTTCATTTTACTTTCTATTTTTCATTTTTCTTTCTTTAATTCATGTTACTTTCTGTACATCATTTTTTTACTATATTTTATTTTACTTTCTATATTTCATCTTTCTTTATATATTTCATTTTACTTTCTATATTCCATTATACTTTCTACTTTCATATTTCATTCTATATTTCATTTTACTTTCCTTATTTTTACCTTTTTTCTATATTTTATTTTACTTTCTATATTTCATCTTTCTTTCTAAATTTTATTTTACTTTCTATATTTACTCTTTCTTTCTGTATTTCATCTTTCTTTCTGTATTTCATTTCACTTTCTATATTTCATCTTTCTTTCTATATTTCATTTTAGTTTCTATATTTCATCTTTCTTTCTTTATTTCATGTTACTTTCTATATATCGTTTCTCTTACAATATTTTATTTTACATTCTATATTTTATTTTACTTTCTATACTTCATCATTTTTTCTGTATCTTATTTTACTTTCTATATTTCATCTTTCTTTCTTTATTTTATTTTACTTTCTATATTTCATCTCACTTTCTATATTTCATCTTACTTTCTATTTTTCATCTTACCTTCAATTTTTCATTTTACGTTCTATATTTCATCTTTTTTCTACATTTCATTTTACTTTCTATAATTCAACTTTCTTTCTATATTTTATCTTTCTTTCCATTTTTCCTTTTTCTTTCAATATTTCATTTTATTTTATTTTTATTTCTTCTTTCTTTCTGTTTTATATTTTACTTTCTATATTTCATCTTTCTTTCTACGTTTCCTTTAACTTTCTAAATATCTTCATATTTTCTATATTTCATTTTACCTTCTTTCCATATTTCATTTTAGTTTCTTTATTTCATCTTTCTTTCTTTATTTCATGTTACTTTCTATATTTCATCTTTCTTTATATATTTCATTTTACTTTCTATATTTCATTATACTTTCTATATTTCATATTTCATTATATATTTCATTTTACTTTCTTTTTTTTAACCTTCTTTCTATATTTTATTTTACTTTCTACATTTCATCTTTCTTTATAAATTTCATTTTACTTTCTATATTTAATCTTTCTTTCTGTATTTCATTTGACTTTCTATATTTCATCTTTCTTTCTATATTTTATTTTACTTTCTATTTTTCATCTTACTTTTTATTTTTCATTTTACTTTCTATATTTCAACTTCTTTCTATATATCATTTGCCTTTCTATAATTCACCTTTCTTTCTATAATTCATCTTTCTTTCCATATTTCCTTTTTCTTTCAATATTTTATTTTTTTATTTCATCTTTCTTTCTATATTACATTTTACTTTCTATATTTCATCTTTCTCTATATATTTCTTTTTACTTTCTCTATTTTATATTTCTTTCTATATTTCATTTTACTTTCTATTTTTCATTTTTCTTTCTTTAATTCATGTTACTTTCTGTACATCATTTTTTTACTATATTTTATTTTACTTTCTATATTTCATCTTTCTTTATATATTTCATTTTACTTTCTATATTCCATTATACTTTCTACTTTCATATTTCATTCTATATTTCATTTTACTTTCCTTATTTTTACCTTTTTTCTATATTTTATTTTACTTTCTATATTTCATCTTTCTTTCTAAATTTTATTTTACTTTCTATATTTACTCTTTCTTTCTGTATTTCATCTTTCTTTCTGTATTTCATTTCACTTTCTATATTTCATCTTTCTTTCTATATTTCATTTTAGTTTCTATATTTCATCTTTCTTTCTTTATTTCATGTTACTTTCTATATATCGTTTCTCTTACAATATTTTATTTTACATTCTATATTTTATTTTACTTTCTATACTTCATCATTTTTTCTGTATCTTATTTTACTTTCTATATTTCATCTTTCTTTCTTTATTTTATTTTACTTTCTATATTTCATCTCACTTTCTATATTTCATCTTACTTTCTATTTTTCATCTTACCTTCAATTTTTCATTTTACGTTCTATATTTCATCTTTTTTCTACATTTCATTTTACTTTCTATAATTCAACTTTCTTTCTATATTTTATCTTTCTTTCCATTTTTCCTTTTTCTTTCAATATTTCATTTTATTTTATTTTTATTTCTTCTTTCTTTCTGTTTTATATTTTACTTTCTATATTTCATCTTTCTTTCTACGTTTCCTTTAACTTTCTAAATATCTTCATATTTTCTATATTTCATTTTACCTTCTTTCCATATTTCATTTTAGTTTCTTTATTTCATCTTTCTTTCTTTATTTCATGTTACTTTCTATATTTCATCTTTCTTTATATATTTCATTTTACTTTCTATATTTCATTATACTTTCTATATTTCATATTTCATTATATATTTCATTTTACTTTCTTTTTTTTAACCTTCTTTCTATATTTTATTTTACTTTCTACATTTCATCTTTCTTTATAAATTTCATTTTACTTTCTATATTTAATCTTTCTTTCTGTATTTCATTTGACTTTCTATATTTCATCTTTCTTTCTATATTTTATTTTACTTTCTATTTTTCATCTTACTTTTTATTTTTCATTTTACTTTCTATATTTCAACTTCTTTCTATATATCATTTGCCTTTCTATAATTCACCTTTCTTTCTATAATTCATCTTTCTTTCCATATTTCCTTTTTCTTTCAATATTTTATTTTTTTATTTCATCTTTCTTTCTATATTACATTTTACTTTCTATATTTCATCTTTCTCTATATATTTCTTTTTACTTTCTCTATTTTATATTTCTTTCTATATTTCATTTTACTTTCTATTTTTCATTTTTCTTTCTTTAATTCATGTTACTTTCTGTACATCATTTTTTTACTATATTTTATTTTACTTTCTATATTTCATCTTTCTTTATATATTTCATTTTACTTTCTATATTCCATTATACTTTCTACTTTCATATTTCATTCTATATTTCATTTTACTTTCCTTATTTTTACCTTTTTTCTATATTTTATTTTACTTTCTATATTTCATCTTTCTTTCTAAATTTTATTTTACTTTCTATATTTACTCTTTCTTTCTGTATTTCATCTTTCTTTCTGTATTTCATTTCACTTTCTATATTTCATCTTTCTTTCTATATTTCATTTTAGTTTCTATATTTCATCTTTCTTTCTTTATTTCATGTTACTTTCTATATATCGTTTCTCTTACAATATTTTATTTTACATTCTATATTTTATTTTACTTTCTATACTTCATCATTTTTTCTGTATCTTATTTTACTTTCTATATTTCATCTTTCTTTCTTTATTTTATTTTACTTTCTATATTTCATCTCACTTTCTATATTTCATCTTACTTTCTATTTTTCATCTTACCTTCAATTTTTCATTTTACGTTCTATATTTCATCTTTTTTCTACATTTCATTTTACTTTCTATAATTCAACTTTCTTTCTATATTTTATCTTTCTTTCCATTTTTCCTTTTTCTTTCAATATTTCATTTTATTTTATTTTTATTTCTTCTTTCTTTCTGTTTTATATTTTACTTTCTATATTTCATCTTTCTTTCTACGTTTCCTTTAACTTTCTAAATATCTTCATATTTTCTATATTTCATTTTACCTTCTTTCCATATTTCATTTTAGTTTCTTTATTTCATCTTTCTTTCTTTATTTCATGTTACTTTCTATATTTCATCTTTCTTTATATATTTCATTTTACTTTCTATATTTCATTATACTTTCTATATTTCATATTTCATTATATATTTCATTTTACTTTCTTTTTTTTAACCTTCTTTCTATATTTTATTTTACTTTCTACATTTCATCTTTCTTTATAAATTTCATTTTACTTTCTATATTTAATCTTTCTTTCTGTATTTCATTTGACTTTCTATATTTCATCTTTCTTTCTATATTTTATTTTACTTTCTATTTTTCATCTTACTTTTTATTTTTCATTTTACTTTCTATATTTCAACTTCTTTCTATATATCATTTGCCTTTCTATAATTCACCTTTCTTTCTATAATTCATCTTTCTTTCCATATTTCCTTTTTCTTTCAATATTTTATTTTTTTATTTCATCTTTCTTTCTATATTACATTTTACTTTCTATATTTCATCTTTCTCTATATATTTCTTTTTACTTTCTCTATTTTATATTTCTTTCTATATTTCATTTTACTTTCTATTTTTCATTTTTCTTTCTTTAATTCATGTTACTTTCTGTACATCATTTTTTTACTATATTTTATTTTACTTTCTATATTTCATCTTTCTTTATATATTTCATTTTACTTTCTATATTCCATTATACTTTCTACTTTCATATTTCATTCTATATTTCATTTTACTTTCCTTATTTTTACCTTTTTTCTATATTTTATTTTACTTTCTATATTTCATCTTTCTTTCTAAATTTTATTTTACTTTCTATATTTACTCTTTCTTTCTGTATTTCATCTTTCTTTCTGTATTTCATTTCACTTTCTATATTTCATCTTTCTTTCTATATTTCATTTTAGTTTCTATATTTCATCTTTCTTTCTTTATTTCATGTTACTTTCTATATATCGTTTCTCTTACAATATTTTATTTTACATTCTATATTTTATTTTACTTTCTATACTTCATCATTTTTTCTGTATCTTATTTTACTTTCTATATTTCATCTTTCTTTCTTTATTTTATTTTACTTTCTATATTTCATCTCACTTTCTATATTTCATCTTACTTTCTATTTTTCATCTTACCTTCAATTTTTCATTTTACGTTCTATATTTCATCTTTTTTCTACATTTCATTTTACTTTCTATAATTCAACTTTCTTTCTATATTTTATCTTTCTTTCCATTTTTCCTTTTTCTTTCAATATTTCATTTTATTTTATTTTTATTTCTTCTTTCTTTCTGTTTTATATTTTACTTTCTATATTTCATCTTTCTTTCTACGTTTCCTTTAACTTTCTAAATATCTTCATATTTTCTATATTTCATTTTACCTTCTTTCCATATTTCATTTTAGTTTCTTTATTTCATCTTTCTTTCTTTATTTCATGTTACTTTCTATATTTCATCTTTCTTTATATATTTCATTTTACTTTCTATATTTCATTATACTTTCTATATTTCATATTTCATTATATATTTCATTTTACTTTCTTTTTTTTAACCTTCTTTCTATATTTTATTTTACTTTCTACATTTCATCTTTCTTTATAAATTTCATTTTACTTTCTATATTTAATCTTTCTTTCTGTATTTCATTTGACTTTCTATATTTCATCTTTCTTTCTATATTTTATTTTACTTTCTATTTTTCATCTTACTTTTTATTTTTCATTTTACTTTCTATATTTCAACTTCTTTCTATATATCATTTGCCTTTCTATAATTCACCTTTCTTTCTATAATTCATCTTTCTTTCCATATTTCCTTTTTCTTTCAATATTTTATTTTTTTATTTCATCTTTCTTTCTATATTACATTTTACTTTCTATATTTCATCTTTCTCTATATATTTCTTTTTACTTTCTCTATTTTATATTTCTTTCTATATTTCATTTTACTTTCTATTTTTCATTTTTCTTTCTTTAATTCATGTTACTTTCTGTACATCATTTTTTTACTATATTTTATTTTACTTTCTATATTTCATCTTTCTTTATATATTTCATTTTACTTTCTATATTCCATTATACTTTCTACTTTCATATTTCATTCTATATTTCATTTTACTTTCCTTATTTTTACCTTTTTTCTATATTTTATTTTACTTTCTATATTTCATCTTTCTTTCTAAATTTTATTTTACTTTCTATATTTACTCTTTCTTTCTGTATTTCATCTTTCTTTCTGTATTTCATTTCACTTTCTATATTTCATCTTTCTTTCTATATTTCATTTTAGTTTCTATATTTCATCTTTCTTTCTTTATTTCATGTTA
>NW_027182252.1:0-2500 GCF_029961685.1 Aristolochia californica
CCGTGTTGAAGAGTCTCCTTCAAATAGCGCAGGATACGCTTGGCAGCAATCATGTGAACGGAAGAGGGTTTGTGCATGAACTGAGACACGTGGTTTACAGCAAAGGCGATATCTGGTCGTGTAAGAGTGATGTACTGCAGTGCACCAACAATGCTGCGAAAAGAGGAAGCTTCAGAGAGCTCCGCACCTTGATGAAGTGAAAGTTGTGAACCAGTGACAACAGGAGTGGAAACCCCGCTTTGGGCTCAAAGTAGCAATAGGGGCTTATCGCACTCTTGCTATCAGGTAGAAAGCTCCTGTACGCAAGAGGGGCACTTTTTAGCCAGCTTGACGCCCAGGACCATAAAGCGCACAAGCCCTAAGGCCCCGGCCATAAAGGCTACTTCTGCAGCTGCCCCTTGTAGTAAGAGGCGCCGTAGGCTCTCTGTATACAAGGGGCGGAGCACCTTTACTACAGAGGCGCCGTAGGCTCTCTTACTACAAGGGGCGGAGCACCTTTACTACAGAGGCGCCGTAGGCTCTCTTACTACAAGAGGCGGAGCACCTTTACTACAGAGGGGCACTTTTTGAACTCTTTTTGGAGAACCACCGGTGCATTCGGTTGGTTCAGATCAATTTCTACGCTAATTTTTGCATATCGAACTCTAGTGCACTCTTCTGTATGCTCGTCTAGCTTCACCGCTTGTCCAATCAGAGCAGCTACTCTGTGGAGGATGTCCGGTCGCCTGTATGAAAGAGGAAGTCGAGGTAATCGAACCCAGATAATAGCGGAGTCCAGTTTGGTCTCAAATGGATCAAACGCCGCGTGCCATCTTCGCAAGACCAGGTCCGAAGACAAACCATGGTCCTATAGTAATAACGAGGTTGAAGTCTTCAACGTTTGCAAATCAGAACAGAAAGTAAGCGCCTCCCATGGCCATGATCGGAACTCCTCCTTTCATGCCTGCTTGTTTCCAGACTGCTTGCATTCTCTCGGTGAGCGATTTGAGCAAATCCGCCTAGGACTTTGCCAATAAGGCATAAGCTCCAGGCCTCAGCACTCTCTGATAGAGTACTTCGCTCTCCAACTCGTCTTTTTTCTCCCAATCTTCGCAATGGTCCGTTATAGCAGATTCATTCAAGTCCACTTCTGCTACATCGTTATCCAACTTCTCCATCTCGTCAGCCCAGGATTTAGAGTTGGAAGAGGACCCCTTTTCCACCTTTTCTCTGTAAGATGGTTTAAGAGGTTCTTTTCCTTTCCCTCCATCGTTAGAAGACATGGTTGTTGGTGAGACAAGAGAGGTACTTACAGAAAGTTTGGTGGTGGTGCTAACCAGCTCTCCATAGATATTCATATAAAGACTTCATACCTGAGCGCACTCGAGTGCTTCAACTTCTTTGAATCCGGCGGATGAATTCAAAGAAAAGATTGGATCGTCCTCAAGCTACTACGCACACGCCAACATACTCTGCAGGTCTCAGTTGTTTTTGTTGTCTTTATCAGAGTATTGAGCCGTCTGCGACATTCAATCCGGTATTATCTCTCTTAACTTTGCCGAAGACCAACGCTTTCTCCAAGATAAGATGAGTATCCCATCTTTGTTTTCTCCTCCATCCTTCACGTCTAGTCTAAGAACTCTCATAAGATCTTCTTAAGATCTTCCTAGAACACTAGTCGTTTTTCCATGCAGATCTTTTCTCACTCTATTAGCCTTTCCTTCCTCATCTAGCCCTCCGTTACTTTCATCCCCTCGCTCCGTTTTACTCCACTCACGATTTCATCTCCTTCGCTTCCACTCTCTCTTTCCCTTCGCTCATCTTTCTCTCTTAGCCGGGCTAATAACTCCTTTTCATATTCATGCAATTTCATTTCCCTTCTCTTCTTAGCAGGATGGTATGGAGCCAAGCTGTGATGATACGGGTTCGGAACATCTCGCATGGCGACAGGCCACACCAACCCTCCCCTCGATCTGCTGAATCGGCCCTCTGACAAACAGGAAGGCTGTGATCTTGTCATCCTTCCCGGGCTCAAGAGTTGGTGCGTCCTTCCCTTGATAGCCGAGTCCATCCTTGGATTCCCGAAGGTTAAGGACAATGGGCTTTTTGATTCCCTGATTTTCTCGTCCAAGTCCCAACCCAGACTTGTAGCCGAGTCGGCACATCAAATTCCAGATTTCCCGCAGCATTTGGCATAGCGCAAAGTCTTGTCCATGACCCGGGTGTGGAGGCAACTCTATCTGTCGATCCTAGAACGGTCCATGCGAAGTTGAGGTCAACAACGGAGACCAAAGGTGGCTTCCGAGGTTGGATCTCTGTTGTCGTGACTTCTTTGATGATCGGGAGATTAGGAAGGTTGTCACTTTTGTACTCTTCAGGCGGCTCATCGCTGAACACACGGTAGATCTTGCCTTGATAAGGAAAATGATGTATATACATGACTCATGACTGACGGTACACACTTCGTTTGTTCGATCCACCTTCTGCCGAGAATAAGGTTGAAAGACGCTTCAAAGTTGAT
>NW_027182252.1:12500-32500 GCF_029961685.1 Aristolochia californica
AGGTGCTGGCCGTGGTCGCAACAACAGACAGAACAGAGGTCCCAGATGTCAGGTGTGCAATCGTTATGGTCACACCGCACTAGTGTGTCATAACCGATTCAACCAAGCTGAAAAAGGGCTGCGTGCGCTAGCGCACCTTGTAGTCATAATCGTTTTGAAGCTCCCGAGCCCTTACGAAGACACTCTACAGAAAAAAAGAAGGAGACCCGAAAACGAACTCCCAAACAATTAACTTAAATGTGGAAGTTCCAAAGCGGGGCTTCCACGCCTTCCCAAAATCCCAATATTTGCGCCCATTTTATGGGCGAGACCCCAAACACGAACCCGCCGGAGATAAAGTATTCCACTGTACCTGTGACAGCCCATTATGAGGGCCAAATCTTACCTGGCGAGATTTTCATCGGCAATTGCTCAGTAGAAAATCTCAAGGAACCCCGAGAAAAGAAGCGTCGGGATTCACTATGAGAACAGATGGGATATAAGTGCTATTGAGACTTGTAATGTTAAACCATGAAGTCCTTTCATAAACATTTTCCCGAGAAGCCAATAGTACATAGTTCTGGGGCCGAGACTCTTTATAGAATGGCCGAGGAGGGCCGAAAGAGAAAAGAGAACAGAACCCCGGGGGAGCTTGGATTTGGAAGAGAGTAGCCGACGCGTGGGATAAATCGTGGAAGCCCATAGGGGCCTGGAAAAGACGGAAAATTGATAAGAAAGGAGAAGTGGGTCATCAACTGATCTTTTCCCCAATAGGCTTTCGAAAAAGCGTGATTCTTGGGCTGACATCAGGGATTCGATGATCCGATCCGCCTTCTTCTCAACAAAAAGCGGAATCCTCGGATTGTTTGCCAGCGTTCGAAAGAGAATACGCCTCTTGGACAGAGTCACTCATCTATAACATGGAAGCAGGTAGTAGGGCTGAACGACGACCTGACTTTGAACCTGAACCTTATCTCGATTTCAAAAGCGAGCTTCCAAAGAACGAAATCTCACAGAACTTGACAGCGCTGACTATGGAGAGTTATAGCATAGCAAGCAATGAGGGAAGAGCACGAAAGGAAGCAGATTCGGATAAGCACCCATAGAAGGCGGCGTGAGCCTCGTGGTCAGACTTCTCATCAAAAGATAGGGAATGGAAAGGTAGAGAGAGGGCTTTTTCCAACCATTGAGTGGTCGACTCCACCCAGCATTTGTCAAGGAAATAAAGGGCTTCCCTTCGAGAGGGACTTCTCACTACTCTATGATCGGCCTGAAGCTCGGGCTGAGCTACTTGTCCCTGACCTTTTCACGTAACTAGCGGACTATGGTTCATAAAAGCCCCCTCTTTGGATTTGTGGCATACTTGGCTCAGTAAATCCTTCGATTGGTATTGGATTCTTCCCCAGCTAACGAACTCCGGGGTTAAATAGTAAAGGTCATTCTTTCTTTGTTTGGAAGGGGGGCTATCAACTCATCGACCACACCCAGTCTCTTTCCCAGCTTCAGTTCACTCTTTCGGTCACAAAAAACGAGATCTTTGGGCTCTTTCTCGAACAAAGCCTTCTGTCTTCTCCGTCCCACTCCGCTGACTATCCATACCCAACTTTAGCGACTAGCTAGCTGGTTAATTGATCTAGGCAACTCGCGATTTATTCATCTTCGGTGGAGTTGAGGGCTTACTCAGCAGGAGCAAGGAGAACAATCCTCTGTTTGGGACGCATCTGTAGGGTGAGCTGACTTCACTTCTGCCAGTGAATGAACAAAAGGGGATCTTGGTCGGTCCTTCAGATCTTGGAAAGGGAGGGCTTACGGCTCAAAGTCGAGGTCACCTTGATTCGGGCCAGCTTTCACCAGATAGGAGTCTTCTCTTTCCTTTAGAGAGAGAAAGATCTTGACGAAGGCAACAAAGACCTTTCACTGTCACTGGGGATAGTCCGCTTCGAGGGCCAGGATCTCTCTCATTGGTGGGACGTAACGGAACCCGGTCAACGGTAGGCGTTCATTACTTATTCTCCGATGGATTTTTGAGGAGGCTACACCATGGATTGATTCATTGATCCCGTAGTCTGGCATGGAAATGAACTCAGCTTATGGCGCTGTTAAGCCCTCAAACTCCACTGACTCATGGAAGACCGTCGGATTGGCATCACTCTCATCTTCTTGAGAGCCGGACCCTGACACGACTGAGGCTGTGATTTAGACGGAGCTACTCCATCTGATTAGTAGCCAATCAATTTGAAGTGAGGTTCACTTTTCTGCTTTTGTATGCTACTAGCTCTGCTTCTTTGATGGATTGGACCAACCACTCCACCACACTTTCGATTTCGACTAGACCGCGAAAGAGTGCTTGCTGGACGACTTCCATCACTGGGACCGCTTTCCGCTCTGAATGAGCTCTCTTTGCTGACGAAACTACTGCTTTATAAATAAAGAGATGATAGGTGGGGAGGTTTTCATTGGACTAGCCTTCCTATGAATCCCAGGAACCATCCAATTGCGCAGCAGCTATCTAATCTGGCGGTAGGTCATTTCTACTTTCGTCGATCAACCAACAAACAAGTGGACAATCCTTAAAGATGTGAGAAGGCTACACATCCGAGTCAAAGTCTTGCCCCTTTTCTTTTTGCACCACGGTGGAAGGTTGACGTCACAGCTCTGTCTTTCTTTTCGTATCAAAGAAAGACATTTGTGTGCGAAGTACTTTCCGACAACATCAGCTTCTGAAAGTAGATGAGAGAGGCGATGAAATCCCTAATAGGACATGCCAGCTGGACGAGCGTCTTGTATTGGTGCGCAATTCTCCAGTGAGTGGGAGAAAGCTGATGTGAAAGGATAATAGTAGCTCAGTTACGTAGGTGAGTCGTCTAGCGTATAGCACCAGAAAGGATAACCAATAGTGAGATTTTGGCACCTTGCCCAGATAGATCTTTCCCTATCTTCAGCACCCACCCATCTTGTAGACGACGGGGTAGACGGGGATGAACATGACGGATAGAAAGACCAGAAACTGAACAAGGCAACTACCATTGCTCTCTCTTCCTATACTAAGGTTCATAGATTGACTCTTCACTCCCCTCACCACGTCTTGTCAGTCTTTGCCCTACCCTAACTACACTACTTCTTTTCGTTCTTCTCTTGCCTGCTTTCAGTTCTTTCTTTCAGTCGTTATGGCGGTTAGTGCTAGAAGAATAAAGTGGTTGAAAAATCTCTTTCAAGAAGTGAAGAAAACCCGTCTTTTTTGATTAAATTTGATTTTGCTTAATAGACGGACCTAGAAATCGAGAACCTTTCACGCTCATATAGCTTCAAAAGTCATAAAAGTACGGAAATAGCTCAGTTGCAAGTCGTTGAGTTCGTCTTCGGGTTCTTTCGTTCCAAGACACGACGGAAGGGCTTGACCGTAGCGCTTTGCTGCTATGCCAATGTTAAGTCAAGGTAGTGACCGTCGCCTTTACCGCCCTGCCACCGCACCTGTCTTGATACATTCGGCTACTCATCCAGGGAAACCCCTCGCCGATAGCACCCAGCAATCAAACTAAAGCGCTAACGCGAGGTCTTACAGAGCCTTTCGCGCTAGGCGCTCAGCTCAGTCCGTTGCTTGTTGGCTCTGAAAGAGGTTCTTAAACTATCTACCGGGGTTGTGACGAGTACGTACTTATTTTGCCAATACGTCCTCCATCCTTTATGCTGCATCATTGCATCTGGATGATATTTGAAGGTTTAATTTAAAAACTTCCACAGACAAGCGTTTGTGACTCTGTCGTCTAGCTAATTCTAAAACTTCTCAACCCGTTGGAGCTTTTCGTTGTGATCCCCTAGGGGAATGTGAATTGGGCAATACCTCGAATGGGCAAGCTGCCTAATTCTCGTGCATCTTCTAGAGTAAACACCACCTCGCCGGCTGGTATGATGAATGTTGTGGTAGACTGGCACTTGAAACTGATCATAGTCAACAACCGTTAATTATCCTTCGGGTTCAGTTTGAAGGGCGTCGCTGATCCCAGCTGCGTTCCGAACCGCACGAACATTAGGGTCGAGCTCCATCTCCCTGACCCACTGCTCCCAGCTTTCGTCTGGTTTCGGCCATCCGGCTCAGATTATGCTGCGGCATTTCTGCTCTTTTAAAGTCTGCCAGAACTCTTTCTGGGGGCTATCACTACTTCTGTTGTCGTACCGTTATGCCCTGGCAAAGGCCCGAGGTATAATCTCTCGTTTGCAAGAGACTCCATTCATGGACGCTTAAGCGAAGTACTGTAGCTGTTGAGAATGGTTTCTGGTGGATCCTCTTGGTAAAGGGGGAAAGAGAAAACGGCTGTGTTCTTATGTCCTCTCTGTTTTGAGGGCTCTTCGTTCCCCAAGGGTCTTGATTTCGGCGGTGACTTTTTGGAGATCGTGCGCAATCACTTGTTTTCAAAGATTGCTTTGTTGTGCCAACTGGCGTGCATGAAGCTAGGGGGCTTTGTGATCTTAGGGGAAATATCCCCGTTATTCTCGTCGGGCAGGAATAATCGACGCGAAAGCCCCCTCTTCTTAATAGTGCTTGCCGATTGGAGACGCACTCATACAGGCCGAAAGGATGTGTTCGCTTATATACTAGTCGAGTCGACAGCTATACCGAGCGAGAAGCCTAAGAGAGAGAGACGGGGGTGCTGGTCGACACCTATATAGTTACTGCCGACAAGGCTTATTCGAAAGAGAGATTTCCTGTAGTATTTAAAAGGAATGTGATTTATAATTAAAGTCGTGAGTGAGTCATTTATTGTCGCCACCAGAAGATAACCGTCAATAGGCACGAGAAAGAGGTTGATGCTTGTGGCTTTGTATTTGTTTGATTTTGTTTGATTCCTCTCCACGTGTACGAGTTTGTTATGTAACAGATTCTGCTCAGATGAGGGGGGGTCTCATATGGATTGATCGCCCCGCACCCGCACTTCCACTTAGTCATTAACCAGTGTTTTATTGACACGTGGTGACTTGTGATTGATGGCAAAGTCAGTTGGTGGGTCGCTGATCGCCTATAAATAGGACCTGTGACCTCATTTTCAAACAGAATCACGAAGTAGGAGTGCGAAAAAGTGTGATTTTGATATTCCAGCAATAAAGGAAATCCACACAACTATATTATCAAAGGATGGCAAGCTCGTACTCCTTTCAAAAAGCGCTCCCCCCACCTAACATAAAGGGCAGCTAGAGCTGTTACTGAGAAGCGCGCCAGAGAAAAGACAAATTATACGTAGTTTTTCAGCTGCATCATCATAATATGACAACTCCAATGAGGACGAAGAAGGCAGAAATAGGCCGCGATCCGCAGTGGCACGAACGTCGCGTATGATACGGTGAACGGCCGTCAGGTGAAGGGTCCGAGGTGCCAACATAAAAGGCTGACTTTATTAGGGACAGCGTTAGCAATATCAGGACGAGTGATCGTAAGGTAGACAAGTCCTCCAACAAGCAGCCTGCCTTTACGTAATAGGAGCTTCTGCAGCTAGCCCGAAACCTAGCCTTCCAGCCAGCCCCAATAGGAACAGGAGAATGAACAAAATCTCTTATTGATAATGGTGTCTCACTCACAAGAATGCTCTTTCTTAATATAAATGCATATAATGGAAGCGACTGGGACAACACCCAGGCCAGGAAAGAACCCGACACCGTCACTTCAATCGGGAGGGCATACCTGCAGGCAATTTGGAAGATTGTTGACTTGAGGCACAAAAGAGTGACCTGCTCATGTTTTCATGCCTATATAGCCTCGTATTCGGAGTAGGAAGTTTGAAAGGAATCAGCATCTCAATCGGCATCTCTTGATGAGCCTCTGGCCTCGAAACCGAACCTTCCACCAGTTCTGGAATAAGCAATTTGCACATCTGGAATTGGAGTTTGAGCACTTGAGGTTTTTTAGTATTATACGCGGGAGTAGTTACCTGGAACTGCTGAAGCGTCAGTCTTCGGTGTAATCTTTCGTTGCTTTCGTCTGGTTAAAAGGGGCCTTTGATAGTCACAATCAAGAAGAATACGAAAGAAAGACTATAATATAATATAATATAATAGATTCTAAATTCAATAGATCTGGCAGTTGAATGAAGAGGGTAGGGAGTGGCTACCGAGTTTACCATTGCGATACACGGAACAAGAGTGCTATCAACTGGATTCTAACTCGGTAAAAGCGGTGGGCAAAGTCAAGGATTGAGTTTTGAACTAGCTTGGATACCGGAAAGGAAGGTCATGATATCCATCTCTTTAGTGGAAGTTTCAGACAGTTATGGAATGCTTTTTAGCCGAACTTTCTTGGCGTGCGGGTAGATTTATCAGCCTCGATTGGACTCATGCGGTGGTACCAGCAACCACAATCAAATGCTATGCGTCAATCCGGAGGGGGAGAGGAACGTAACGACGGATCGCCGAAACTGTAGTAATTCGACAGGGTGAAGATCTTAAGACCTTGGGTTCTACTCTAAGATTGTGATCCCGGTTGTTCCAGGAAAATGGAAATGCTAGATTCATCTCTCGGAAATGAATCTCCGGGTTCAACAGGAGCCAGCAAGAGCTTGGGCCCCTATGGAGTCAGGCAAGTCAAGCCGTATCGCGCTTGTATAGTAAACGCCCCTTGCTGGCTTCTTTGAGCCGTAGCGCGTACTTACTGGTGAAGGCGTGCCACACCAACCCTGAACCCTTACTGCAATAGGCGGAATGGAGCAAGAAAACGGCTGCGCTAACGCGAGGGTTGGCGTGGCTGCACCACGAAACAAGCAAAGTATGCCCTTTATTTCACTAGATAGCAAAGGTCCTGTTATACCGGAGGGACGCGTGCTTTCTTTTTTTTCCAGGGATGGCTTCATCAATCACATCTGTCACCGAGAAAGGTTTTTACATGGATGTATGGGAACCTTTGGTTCCATTTAAGTAAGTAAGCCCGCAGCATCACTACCAGATCGAAAGTCAGGGTCAGTTTCGGTTCTAGGTAAAGATCCATAACCACCAGTCCCAGCTCCGCCGCCAACATACCCGGATCGAGTGTTTTCGCTCCCCTCAAGGGAATATGAGCTTATGCGCCTACCTCTGCTACTGGGACTGAACTTGATCTACTCCATAAATAGGTGAATATGCTCAGTGCTTAAACCAAAACAGCTCCTCAAACTCCTTACTCTGGCTCTCCTAGGATATGCTTTCTCTATTTCCGTGTCTGCTCCAACTCGATTTTTCAGTGGTGGAGAAGAGGTTCAACGTTCTTTATGAAAGGTCTTTATCAATTCGGGTGTTCTTGTCTTGGTTCAACGCGCTATAGATCTGTATATGGGACTGGGCCCGGGGAAGCTACGGGCTAAGCGCTCACGCCTGCGAGCGAAGCGCTTTAGCCCGCTACAAGGCGAGCCAGCTTGACTCCATAGGGGGGCTTGTGCGCTTACTGCAGAGTAAAGGGGCGTGAGCGCTAGCTAGGCTAGCACAATTCCGAAGGTGAAGGCGAATTGATTGATTTAATATTCAATCAAATGCTGAATTGTCAGCTAGCTCTTCCCGTTTCCCGGCTCAATCATTATGCAAGCAAGCAGCGGTTCAACGCTACACCGCTTTTGCGTCAATTCCTTCCGGTCTCACTCCCACTTATTCCTACCGCCGAACGATAGAGGAGCATATAGTTCGTTGTTCATCCCTAAACCATATGGTTTCTGACTGAATTAGCTCATGCGAAAAAGTCGGTCGCTTCATGCATGTTCTAGATTTTGGCTACGACTTTCTCTCCCGGCACCTCCACCGCTAATGCAAGCATCCATCTATAACCATTCTCCACCCCGCCCTCCCCTTCGCATCTATTGATCGCTATCCATTCTCCCTGCATCCATCCCGGGAGCGGAGCTGTACCGAAAAAGATTTAAACATGAATTTCAGTCTTCTATTATCTCACCCTCCCTGTTCCGATAGTTAGGTTTCGAGCAGAGAACTGTTATTCCTTATAGTAGTGAGGAATAGATCAAGCCAACATCTTAGCCTGCTGATTGAGTCGCGTGAGCGGGGATGTAGTAAACATCGAACGAACATTCCCCGTGATGACTCCGACTTCCACCCAGGTAGATTGATTCGGGAGAAAGCAGCACCAAAGCACGTGAAGAAGTGAGTAACCCCATTCGTCGAGCCACAATGGCAGAATTCGGACATCATCTCATCAGTTCGAGGGTAGGTATTCCCGTCCGCCCTTTCTGATTTGGAGGTTTGGATCCGGAGAAAGCATCGTTCTATATCGATCGAGACTGAGAGTCTCTGGTATGTAATATGAATTCAAAGTTCCAGCTCCTGCTCCGAAGGGGAGTATAACCCGCACGGGAAAGAATGATGGAAGGGAATAAAAAAGAATCGGTTACATTTTGCACCTCTTATAGAATTAGAAAAGTCTTCTCTAATAAATAGACCTGGGAACCCTTGATTTTCGGGGTTGGACTTAAGCATGTTTTTTCTGAATCGTGCTTCATCCCTCCTCGCATCGGAAGAAGACTCACTATATGGAACTAGGAATCCAAGAGTCTAAGTGGTTCCCCCATACGGAGCTTTGGGCTTTGGGGCGGTTTAGTAGAAACCAGACATTTCTTTATCCATCGGGACATACAAATACCAGACTCTGGCGGAATGGGCAAGCTCGTCCGGGAAAAAAGATGTGTACTCGGGATGGGCTCTGTAAGCAATGGATAACCAGCTTTTTCATTCGCTTTTTGGGAACGGGACCTGCCAGTTCAAGATTGGAGCTGGCTAGCCCAGGAACTTGATCTTCCTTTCACCCCGCATTTCCATCACATCATCTTCGCCCGGCAGGAGATTATTAAAGACGAATGAGTTTAAAGTACTACCGTCGACTTCGAATTGATGAGAGCCCTTTTTCTGGTTCTGGCTCCATACGAGTTTGCACTGTTGGTTCATCCACATGGATATCTGGTCATACCTACTCCACCGAGGACCGAAGTAGATACGTTGATTCACCATCCGACCGGGTACAACTAGTTGGTTACGCATTCCCCCACCCCGGTTCGTCCGGGCGGGGAGGAATTGCTTGCCATGGATTAATCCCTCGGATCGGCGAGTGAAAGTAGCATGCCCTTGGTTTGAGTGAAAACCCGCCCGCCTGGGGTGGGGGTAAGAGGAAAGAACCCCTTAATGAGTGTTAGATGCGTCCTGCCCGGTTGGGAAGGAGACGATCTGGCTATCGGTTATTTGCAGGGATGTGAGGCGAGGCATAAGTCGAAAGAGAGGTGGAGAATAAGTGAAGAGCATTCCATAGCTATCGGATATGGGCCGTGGAGCCCGGGAGGGAGTCATAACTCTTTACGTTCTAATTGGATTCCCCCGGTGCTTGCGCACAAGCCCCAAGTAGTAATAGGCGCCGTAGGCTCTCTGTATACTAGGGGCGGAGCACCAAGTAGTAATAGGCGCCGTAGGCTCTCTGTATACTAGGGGCGGAGCACCAAGTAGTAATAGGCGCCGTAGGCTCTCTGTAGTAAAGGGGCGGAGCACCTTTACGTAATAGGCGCCGTAGGCTCTCTGTATACAAGAGGCGGAGCACCTTGTAGTAAGAGGGGCACTTTTTGAATTGCTCTGCTGCCCGCGGGCGACCGTTGTCTCGTTGATAGTTTCGAAGGAGCTCATGAGACAGGAGGATATTGTTGGTGATTTTTCGCCCATGAATGAATGCCGAATGATATGGGCTAACCAAGCTAACAATCATAGCTTTAATTCGGTTAGTAATAATCTAAGAGATAGACTTCTCAACCATCTTGCAACATTCAATAGGCCGAAAGTCATTAAGAGTAGTGGGATTGGAAACCTTAGACACAGGAGATATAAGCATAGAGTCAACTTCCGTCACCAGCTTGCCCGACTTGAAGAAGTTAAGAACAGCTTTCGTAAAGTCGTCACCAACAATGTGCCAGGCGGCCTTGATAAAATAAGCAGCGAACCCATCTGGGTCTGGGGCCTTGTTGTCTTTCAAGGAGAACATGGCTTCCGACTCCTCACTCGTCACTTCACGTTCAAGCTCTAATCTCTGGCTGTTCGTGAGCTGACTGAAGAAGGATAATCTACGGGCCACATCATTTTGATAACATCCAATGGGATCAGCACCCAAAACATCCTGATAATAACGAACCACTTCCGCCTTAATAGCATCCGGATTATTGACTTTCACCTTGTTGATGTAGAGGCTGGATATCTTGTTACGAGATTTCCTAGCATAAAGAGCGGTTGGTTAAGGCCGTCTTATTGTCACCAAGCGCCAACCAGTTAATTCTAGCCTTTTGTCTTATGAGAGACTCCTCGTTGGCAGCTAATGAGGCATAAGATTGAATCAGCTCATTTTCTTAAGAGGCAAGTTCGGAGCTCTCGGGATCCAGCTGAAGCCTACTCTGGACAATATCAAGCTCATCTCTAGCGCACAAGCCCCAAGTAGTAATAGGCGCCGTAGGCTCTCTGTATACTAGGGGCGGAGCACCAAGTAGTAATAGGCGCCGTAGGCTCTCTGTATACTAGGGGCGGAGCACCAAGTAGTAATAGGCGCCGTAGGCTCTCTGTAGTAAAGGGGCTTGTGCGAAGTGGGCTTACGCACACGAAGTCTGCTGCCCCTGGAGCAATAGGGCTTTGGGGCACTCTTAGCCAACGGACCTCTGCTGCCCGGAAAGGCTTTCGACGTACCTTGCGACAACCACCCGTCAAGTCAGAAAAGAGCTATCGTAAGTAAAGAACGGAACCTGTAAGAGCGGAGTCAAGTAAGAAAAGAAGAGTGTGTGGGCTGCTCTTACCTGCTTTATGTACGGTTCGTTCGTTGCAGAGCAGAGCAGTTCTGACTTAATGTATGGTATGCTCTCTTATTCGAGTTCCCTCTGCACACGCCGTACCGAAACAAGAGTCAAGATATAATATAATATATTTAAATCAAGCCAAGCCCCTTACGTGATAGGGGAGCGCTTGCTTCGTTTACCGTCGAAGGTCTTCGTTTGAATCAAGCCCCCTATTCGAGTAAGGGGACGCGAGTCTAGCTCTGAACTCCTCTTACTGAACTGATCTTTTCTTACTTGACGGTCGGTTCGTCCGTATGGCTCGAAAGCAAGCCAGCATTCTGCCCTTACTGCAATGGGGCTTGACTTCCGCGGGACGGACTCTGACTTTAGCAAGGTTCGTTAAGTCGGTTTGTAGCAGTGCCTCTGATCTCCTCTGCTCTTACTCCTATTACTCTTCAACGAACATACCTTGCGTCAGTGAGGCAGTCAAAGCTGTCTCTTACTCACTGACGCTTCTGACACTTTGCTAAACTAAAGTCGGAACGGAGTTGCAAGGTACGTTCCGTTCGTTTGTGCGCTTTCTGATCGGGTATAGCAAGACCACAGAAGGCATTGAGCTCTGACCGTACAGTGTGAGACTTTTCTCTTTGATTGAACAGAAAGCATTTTTTCGAGCTTTTGAGTCGAACGAAGGCAAAAAAAAAGGGGGAGAGGGGATGAAAGAGATGCGATGCGCTTCCCTCACTTTGCTTGATCCCTCCAAACTTCCAGATCATCACAAGTAACTTTGAGGCGAGATCAGAACCACGAGATACCAGGCCAAATGAGTACTGAACGGAGCTCGACTGAATTCGGAACCCTTATTAATAGAGTTAATAGAGGGGGGGAGCGGAGCGAGACCAAATCGCCCTGTAGTTGTGAGAAAGCCAGGCCAACAAGCGTGAAGGGGCAGTATTTAGGGTTCAAAAGTCTTTCTTCCTGCACTAGTAGCGAGCAAGTTCCGTGGATTTGATGAAACAAGCTTCTCAGTCAGCAAGCTTTAAGGTCGTTTAGAGGGGCAAGAGCAAGCTTTGTATTAGCTACTATAGACTGAATCCAAGATTGCGACGTGAGGAGCAAGACTGAATCCTTATCTATAGCTAGGAGCGAGAAAAAAAAACTTAAATAACTGCCACCTTTGCACGGCTGCAAGAGCAACAAGTGTGCGAATAGTCGTCATCTTGGATTTGCTCCATCTCCTCAGTTTCTATCCTATATTTTGATATCCCTTTTCAACAAGGCGAGCCTTGTATCTGTCAACAGCCCCATCCGCCTTAGTCTTTATAGTATACACCCAACGGCAGCCAATAGCATCTTTTTCAGGAGGATTCAATTCTTCTTCTTTTGATGGAGCGCGTCAAGCTCTTCCTTCATTGCTTGTTGCCAGCAAGCTTGAGAAGAGGCCACAGAGTATGATGAAGGAATGGATTGAGAGTGTAGAGCTGCAAGGAAGGCATTCAAAGTGGAAGCAGTGAAGGAGGAAATAAGCCATTAGTCGTTTTTTAGGCAGGAGGCTTACCCTTATTCTCTCTGGGAGATATTCGTCGTGGAGGTTCGGGAGGCAGTGCCGATGATTGATAAGGCTGTCAATCTTGCAGTCTCTCTAGATCAGTAGTGGGAAAGAGTGGTCGAGCTCAGCGTATCGGATGCAGAGGACGGATCGGTATAAAAAGAAAGACAAGAAAAAAAGAATGAGAATTGAATGAATTGTAATTTCATTCTCTGATTCTTTTTTCACTTTCGATTCTGAAGATAAAAAAAAGAAAAGATAAGAAGAAATTCGGCCACCTCCCACATCTTGACCCACTCGCTCGCTATCTACCTCCCCCACCGCCCACCTTCAAGATCCAGCCGCCCTGTTCTAACAATACGGCCGAATATGAAGCACTGATTCTTGGCCTGGAGATTGCTGTGCAGTCGGGAATCTGAAATATCGGCGATTCGCAGTTTTTTGTTAGGCAGGTTACTGGAGAGTACAAAGTCCTCAATCAGCACCTATTATGTTATGCTATTGGGAAGCGGTCATGGACTTGAGGGCTTTGATACCGTCAGAATTGACCATGTGCCAAGGGCGGTGGGTGGGGAAGGGAGCAGCAGCTGACAGCATGGCACAACTAGGGTCGACTCTGAGGATGCCGAACACATGCCAACAGGTCGTCGTGCAGATTCGGCAGAAGTTGATTGCACCATACCTTCAAAGATGCTTCGACTCGGATGTGATCCACTGTTATAACATAGAGACGGAGGGTGTCGACGAAGGGGATTGGCGTTACCCGTACATCAAGTACTTGAGCAATCCAAGTCAAGAAACGCTAAAGTTGGTTAGGCAGCGGGCCGTGAACTTTGTATTGATTGAAGGGGTACCGACGTGGTGCCGATGGTCTTCTGCTGAGATGTTTAAGTAGACCGGAGGCTGATCGTGTGATGGCTGAAGTCCATGAAGGTCTCTGTGGGGCACATCAGGCTGGACCTAAAATGAGATGGGAGCAATCAAACGGCTGCGCTAACGCGAGGGTTGGTAGTGGCACTAGCTAGCGCACAAGCCCACTTGCTGCCATGCGCACATGCCCCTCTCGCGCGTCAAGCTCTTAAGCTACAGGGCTACGCACCTGACGCAATAGGGGCACTCTAACTTATTTGTCTGCCTCAAAGATTTTTTGACGCAGGATTGGGGAGTAAGAAGACAGGACTCAGTAAGCAAGGGGCGGAGAGGTCTTGCTATCAAAAGTCGGAAGGCGCTAAGGCTTTGGGCCTTTCGGAGTTTACGATAGGGACGGTACGAATGACATACTTACCATTCCACGGGTCTTTCTTAATAGAGCAAAGAAAAATACTGACAAGTCCGATACCGCACGTAGCGAAATGAAGTTCTTTCGGGTTGAAGATGCGATGGTACGAAGTCAATTAAGTAAGCCAAGCTGGAGAGGTAGGAAGAGGTAGGAGTAACCTAAGAGAAGTAGCGGAGAAAGGCGCTTCAGACCAAGCCTTTGATCCTAACCCGATGAGCGAAGCCCGTCAGTCCGATAGTGTTCTATTGACATTTGACGGGGGTGCCTAAAGGCGTGTAGGAAGCAAGACTCTTAAGTAACGAGTGGAAGACGCTCACCCGAGTTCTTTTCCTTAAAGTCTGTTCTTCTTTCTTGTCTGATTTTCTTCTTTTTCCTCTCGCTCTCGGTGCTATCGGTTCCCTTCCCTCAGTTACTTCCTTGCCTTCCCTTACCCAGCTTGAAGTGAAGTTACTTGCTTCAGGGCAATCAGTTTCTTCTCTAAGACCCCTCTATAGCTATTAGCCGCTAGACTCGTCCTTCTCTAAACGGAAGCACGAGTCTAGCATTTGCCTTATGCTGCTTTGCATTTCACCTGCGTCAGTGTGCTATGCGCTCTCGGGCTCGGGGATGGGCTTGATCCAGGGATAGGCTTCTAAGGATAAGGGTTTTCCTGTGGAGTCAAGTAGAGAAGGCCCTGACTTAGAAAAACAAAGGTGAACTAGTATGATTCTTTGCCCCGAAGGTTCGGTTCCGTAGCTAAGAGGAATCTTCTTCAGTAGTGGAATGGAATCATGAAATCCGGGCAACAATCAATTTTCTCACTTTATATTGATATTGCTTTCCCCCCATCTGCAACTGGTCGATGACAATCATGTCTCTTAGAAGCATGTCTCAACTAAGGGGATTCATTCCTCCAGTTATCGATTTCCTCAAAAGCATGGAGAAATGCTTCAAGCTCCTCCATTCCTTATTTAAATCCCGAGAATCGGTAATTCATGCCAAAGATCTGGTAGTAGGGCATGATAGGTGCTTGGGAAGCTTAACAGGTGGAGCCGATAGTCCTGTCTTTAATGCATTGCTTTCTTTCCCACACCGCCCAAGCCATCTGATCCAATAGCTGCTTATCTCTCACAATGAGTTGCTTGCTTGGAAGGCCGGCCTATCTTTGTTTCCTACCTCGGATTTTTAATGCACATCTTCTTTCATGCCCCATTTGAGAAAAGTGGAGTTTTTTCTCTAGAATCGGAAATCGGCATCGGCCTATGCTTTTTGGGAAGTGTGTTGAGCATTCGACTTATCTTTTCCTCCAACCGGCATGAAGGAATGTCCGATAATCCTCCGGTGGCTGGTATGTCCTTTCAGTTCTGGCCTGGGGGACGCCGATCAAAGAAAGCACTCCTATCCTGCCTGGTGTTGATTCGGCAATTTGCGTCTAGTGGAGAGCTGTGTCATCTCAAAGAATAAGCGGATATTGATCTTCCCTTGCATTTATTTACTGTATTGGCTTCAACCACTCCTGAATCGGCGTAAGGCGTAAGAATTCATCGATATCGATCGGACGGCCTTAAATTTAAATGCGACTCATCTCGGTGGATGGGGCTCATCTGATATCTGATGTCATCTGTCGGCGGGTTTCGGTCAGGGAGGTATCGGCTCATTCATGCTTATCCCACTGGTAGCTTCATTGCTTGAATCGGCGGATCAAAGATCGGTTGTGAATACCTGCCTTTAACTGCTAGAGGTGGATCGGATGAGAGGCCTCTATTTGCTTGCTCCTCCTGCTCGCTCTAGTTCACCTGGTTCACTTGTATTTAATCCGAGGTCGAGTCATCCCTCTCCTCTTAGGAGCTCTTTCCTAATTAATCCCCTTTTTTTTTCTTTCCCAGCAGAAAGACTTGGAATAATTCTACCAACTACTGTCTCATGAAAGGGAATGCAATTAAACAAGACTTTCTTTCTCTTGCACCACGCCGAAGCATATGGACACTGCCTAAAGTCAGAAGGAATCGGGTGCCATCTGGTCCCAAAATTGCAGACTTCGGTCTTTGGCATTCTTATCCCGTCCCGAATTTCTCAAAGAAATTGTTGGCATTTGCTATAGCAGCTTTCGCCTCTTCTGCTCTTTTGGTCCGAGCTTCTTTCCTCTGGTTTTCTGCTGGAAGGAAGCTTTAGGAGGGGTCAACTGGGGAATCAGTACCCGGTTTGTCCCTAGGTCTCCTTTACTCGTCGGGGATCTGCTTACGGACTGATTTCTTTTATTAGACTTATTAGAGTGTTCGCCCTTGGTTACGCGGATCAACTCAAAGAGCTATCGGTCGAAGGCCTGGATAGATAGGATAGAAGTTTCAAATCAGAATTCCATTGAATTTCTTTCTAGACTCATCATTATAAAAAAGTTTGCTTCTTATAACTAATAGGTCAGTGATGGCGGGGTATGTACAATTGGATTAAACCAACGAGCCTCAGATCACTCACCATGCTTAAGCAGTTTGTAGGCAGACCTAACCATTTCTCCTTAGTAGTTTTCGCAAGAGATCAATATTTAATAGAAGCGTGGTCTAGTAAATATCACACGGAACACAGACCGGATCTTAGTGATGTTGATGAAGCCGGCTGTTCGCTATTCACATTTTTGACTTAATGTTTGAAGTAGGGTCGTTTAGCTCGACGATAGCGTTCCGTGGCATAGATAAGCATGCATGAGATCTTCGCCTTTAGTAATAAGGTCAGTTAGTTCCTATGAACTAAAAAAGGGTAGAACCTTGTAGTAAATAAGGTCAACTACACCAGTGAACTATATCAGGCTACAATACTACTATACTATTAACTATTAGAAAATGACAACTCAAAATACGTCACTATTACTCCTCTCCTTTTTACCAGTTAATACGAGCATTCAGTGTCTTCGACAGGCACATCCACATCCGGTCAAATCGCCATTTTTTCTGCTAAACTGCACCAGCCAGTAGAATCAAAGTGTGGCTTCGACAAACAAGTCAACCAGGACGCCTGCCAAGGGCGAGCCCAACCCGGCGGCACCATGAGTGAAAAAAACAGTCCATCAACCATCTAGGTGACGACTCGTTTAACAGACAAGTTAGCCCGGGACCCACACTAAGGTCCATAACCAAGTGTGTCACCCGGCCTCACATGCATATCTCTTGACCACAACCCTTTAACAGTCTTTGGCTTGGCCAAGTCAATTTATTCTCTCAGGTAGCACTGAAGGCAATCTATGCATAGCTCGATCATCTCCTTCTCCGTCAGCCTCTTTTCGCATTTTAGTACTTTGATTCTCCACCTTTGAAAGAAATCGTCGAAGCTCTCATCAGAAAACTACTTAGTTGTTGCCAACTCTGCGTAGGTATGTTTTCTTACTGATTAGTAGAAGTTGTCGTAAAAGACCTTAAGAAACTGACTCCAACTGTGTATGAAGTTTGGAGTAATATCTATGAACCAACTTAGGGCAGCCCTTTTGAGGCTTAATGGAAACTGCTTAAGAAGATAGAAGTCGTTCCTTGCAGTGTTTCCACACAGGGCTTCAAAGTGCAGAATATGCTCTCTCGGGTCTCCATCATAGAGCCTGAAATCCCTCGTACACCCTTGTATTGTCGACCTCTGGAGGATAAAGCTTCGAGTATATTACATCCTGCCTCATCTTTTGAGGTATGAATTCATGTGGGCACTCTTCTCGTATCTGCTCCCGCTGTTGAGCCGATGATACTGCTGGCTAGGCCTTCCTGATGGAGGAGAGGTTTGCTTGTACCTGCGGAATGGGGTTTCGCATTGAGGCACTAGGTTGATTGGCGTGGATTACCTGAGGAGGTACTGGGGAAGGATTCCTTATGTTGTCGGCTTGTGCAACTCTAGTGGACAGTGTCTCTACTGTGGTTGCTAGGTTATCGAACTGCGATACTCTGGCAGCCACTCCTCCCAACCCAAGCTTCTCACGAGCTCGGAAATATGGGTTTTGAGTACTAAGCTTTCTTCCTTTGCCCTCCTTGATCTCTGCTCTCTGCTGTGGTACATGGGGCTGGCCTGTGTGGGCGAACCCTGCTTGAGCCTGAGCTTGGCCGTGGACAGGTATGAGATCTTTTTTTTTTATATGCCAGATTCTATCAATCAATCTTTTATAGCACTAACCACTCCGTAATAATAGTGAGGGTGGTACAAAGACGAAGACGATAGGACGATGCGCTCTTTCGTCTGCATTTATGCATTTGCTGGAGTTTTAACAAGAGAAAGTCAGACGATAAGCTACATAATTTTTATTGATCTAGAGAAGGCCTACGAGAGGATTCTAATAAAGATCAGATGGTGGGCACTAAAGAAGAAAGGCATCCCAAATGCTTACATCGAGATCATCCGAGACATGTATGAACGGGCAACAACAAGTGTGAGAGCAGTATGCGGGGAGACAAATGAATTTCCAATTAGAGTTGGGTTACACCAAGGGTCAGCCCTGAGCCCTTATTTATTTGCATGGATTATGAATGAACTGACAATCCAAATCCAAAAGGAAGTTCCTTGGTGTATGTTATTTGCGGATGATGTGGTGTTGGTGGGCCAGACAAGAAAGCAAGTGAATGATGAGTTTGAATCGTGGAGGAAAGCTTTAGAGCGGCGAAGAATGAAAATTAGCAGAGCAGGAGTACATGGAATTTGAATTCAGTGAAGGAGCAAGCTACAAGGATGTTTTAGAAAAAAATCTTTTGCATTAGCATCTCAGTGTGATAGGTTTCGGTATCTAGGTTCCATTATACAACATGATGGTGGATTCGAGGAAGATCTTTCTCACAGGATCGATGCTGGATGGATGAAGTGGAGACAAACAAGTGGTGTGTTGTGTGATCGTTGGGTGTCAGTCAGATTAAAGGGGAAATTTGACAAGACAGCTTAGAAATCTGCATTATAGGGCAGAGTGTTGAGCCCCAAAGAAGAGATAAGAAAATAGGGTACATGTGGCGGACATGCGCATGCTAAGGTGAATGTGTGGAAAAAGACGAAAGGATAGAATTAGGAATGTGGATACTAGAGGTAGGAATAGCGGAGATAAAGGAGAAAATGAAAGAGTGTCGTTTAAGGTGGCTTGGTAACATTCTTAGGAGACCTAAAACGACCCCAGTCAGTTTGGTCTCTTTGATTCATGTAGAAGGAACCAGAAAAAGGGGAAGACCGTTGAAGACATGGGGAGAGGTAGTGAGGAGTAAGATGAGGGAATGTAGAGTATCTGAGGGGATGGCACTCGACAAGACTGGACTAAAATGTGCTATAGCGCAAGGGGCCCACCCGCCTCCCCTTGCCCCCCTCACTCCCGAAGGAATGAGAGGGCCCCTCTGAAAGAGGAAAAAGTAGAAATTCAAATGTTCGATCGGAATACGGATGAGATCAGAAACGCCATCATTGGGGCAAACGATGCAATAGCTTCGGTTAGAGCAAAGCCCAAAATGGCATATAAAAATGATTGTTTTGCCAATGAAGGATTTCGCGCCACGGAATGGATCGAGGAACTAAGGACGTTTCCAATACCGACAGCAGCTCCCGCTGAAGCAATTGTTGCTGCTCCGGCACCTATTGATTTTGCACCTTCTAACATAAAGAGTCGAGAATGATTTTCACGCTTTTCTAACGCTATTTCCTGGATTCAAATAGATTCCTCTTCCCCACGTTCCTTTTATCTCGGGCACTTCTAACGCACAAGCCCCTGACCTTATAGCAATAGGGCACTGCAACTACTGGCCCTATTGCTATAAGGGCGAGCCTATTGCTATAAGGTGCGTAGCTAAAGTAGCAATAGAGCTTTTATAAAGTCAAGCGATTACCTTAGGCAAGGGTTGGTGTGGCCAATAGGGGGGCCGTGAGGCGCCTCTTGCTATTGTAGGCTTGGGGGCTTCAAAAAGTGCCCCTCTGTAGTAAAGGTGCTCCGCCCCTTGTAGTAAGAGAGCCTACGGCGCCTATTACTACTTGGTGCTCCGCCCCTAGTATACAGAGAGCCTACGGCGCCTATTACTACTTGGGGCTTGTGCGCTAGAGAGCGAGCTGGGGCTTGCAGGTTCCAGGTGCCATCGCTAGATTGAGATCTGCAGGGTGGCGGGGACTTCGACTGTACTGTAGGGGTGGTAGGCTTAGTAGGGCTCGAACCTACAATATCACCGTTATGAGCGGTACGTTTCAACCAATTAAACTATAAGCCCCTACTTATCTCTACATGCAATTCGCTCACTTCGGGAAGAGCGGACGGAAAGAGGAGGCCTTTGCTCTATCTGCTTCTTCCTCTTCCCAGGAATGCAGAATTTTCTTATAAATAAATAAAGAGAAATGAGATTTGAAAGAAAGAAAAAGAATGCCAAACGCTTGCTAAGTCACGTACGGCGGGCAGTGAAAACGCGAGATAAGGCTGCAAGTGCCCCCCTCTTACTACAAGCTGGCTCGCATCGCTTTGAGCGCTTCGCTCGCAGGC